>NC_056751.1:402746780-402754280 GCF_019279795.1 Protopterus annectens | reverse complement strand
ACTGATGGGGGGGACAAGGAGGGGTGACGTTTTCACTGAATCTGTCTGCCAGCAGGTTGGCTATATCTACAGCGTTTGTGTATGTGGTGTCCTTGACCACCAGTTCTGAGCAGACCTGAGTGCTTCCCTTGAGATTGTGGACATATGTGAAGAAGGTCTTATGAATGTCTTTAGTGGATGTGGCCAGTTTGGACTCGAAGTTTGCTTTGGAGGATTTCACTAGTTCTCTTATTTGCTTGTTCAGGCTAAGGAGAGATTGCTTCCAATTAGACACCTGTTCCTTCTTGGTCCTGGACAGCATTTTTTTTCCTTTTATTATAGAGTTTATTTATTGCAGATGTCCACCAGACAGGTTTACTCTTCCTTGAGGAGGAAGAGGATTTTGTTCTGTCCGGTATTCCTGATTCCGTGCAGCTATATAAATGCTTGTATAGTACTTTGGTGTAGGTTTGGACGTGTGTCAGTTCATATGGAGGGCTGTGAAGCTGTTTATACCTCCTCTCAGGAGGTTGTAATCAGCTTTGGAGAAGTTTTTTTTTGTTTGACCCTAGTGGGGGGGGGGGGGGGGCAGGAGAGATGGTGACTTTAAAAGTGATCACTTTGTGGTCGGATCTTACCAGGGAGGATGACACTGTAGGGATGCTGCGTGGGCACTCATGTTGGTTAATAACAAGTCCAAGATATATAAAGAGAGGGGTATTGTTTTGGCCCAGTACTCATTTTTTGACCTAGAAAAATTGTGACTTGGTATTACTGAACATGCAATTTCCAGTTTTGGTTATGGTGAGTTGTATGTGGAGAAGCTCAAGTGCATCATATTGCTTGACCCACCTTGAAGTGTGATGTAAATAGAGACACCGCCATCCTTTTTTCCTTTCTGTGCAGTAGCTGGTCTAAATGTGTGAAAGGCATCACAGCTCTGCTCTGCTGGTGTGCTCTCTGTGGCTCTGAACGATGTCACAGTAACTACAAAGACATCTATATGTAGAAATGCAGCAGGAACCAGCAAACAAACAATCTACAGCAAACACTATTTATTTTAGTGCTTTCATCGGCCTTAAGCTTTTGACATCATCAGAAACACATTTTACAACAATTAATTTACTTAAATACTCATACCCCCATCACATGATCACCGAAAGAAACCCTCCACCGTGGTCATTTAAAAATACAAAACCCTTTCTCTTCCATAGAATTAAGTTAGAAAATATAGCCTACTATGATGAATAACTCGTATATTAAACTGACATTCTAAACTAGAACAAAGTAGATATGGTTAATAGATCAATAAATAAATAAATATTCCAATATAGTACTATTATCAATAAATACTTATATGAATAAATATGAATATTAAAATACATGTATAAATATATGATTAATAATATATAAATAGTACATAGTATTTTAACTTGATGAAAAAATAAATATATTGTATTTTTATTATTGAAAGACTTAAAAAACATATGAAAATACTTGTAGAAAAATATATCTGACAAATACATATAAAACACATGAAAAACTGGAAAATGGAGCATTTACATGTGGAAATTTGACCTTAGTTTTAACAAACTAGTAATGTATACAGTCTTGCTGAGACCCGGGGGGGGGGGCTGATGCATTGCACCTGAGCTGCCATATTAACTCTCTTGTTGTTGTGTCTTTCGGCTTTTCCCGGTTAGGGGTCGCCACAGCGGAACTCCAGTCCACTATTGATTGGCAGTAGATTTTTAGGTGCCGGGTTGCCAGCCCTGACGCACAACCTTTAATGAAGGTACACCCATTCACGCAGAAGACGATCTAGCTGAGAATCGAACCGGACAGCGTCTTGCTGTGAGACAACAACGCTACCGCAGCACAACTCTCTATATTTCAAAAATATTTCTTTTGGACCACCCCTTTTATCCTTATCCACTATCTGCTCCAAACCAACAAATTTAAAAGAATGACCACTCGATTCAAAAATGTGCTTAGCCAGGGCATTACACAGATTAACTCTATGTATGTCATAATAGTGTTGATATATGCGCTTATTCAGGGCATTTTTTGTTTTCCCAATATAAAACTGACTACATTGTTGACAAATTGCAATATACACTAGACACTTACTAAGGCAATTTAACTTTTGTCATAGTTTAACTTCACCATATCCCATAATGTGGACCCTGTTTGTTTCTAAAATATAACAACATTGTGCACATTGCCCACATTTTTTCATCCGCCCAACTCTCTCTCCAGGGCTACTTCTCTCAATTATATTCTTAAAGTTGGAATTCCTTTTATAAATTACCAATGTTTTTCCAGTCACCTTCTCCCTATGTTCCAAATCATTACTCAGAATGCTCCAATTATTAATAATCACATCCTTAATGTCATAAAAAACTGGGCTAAATGTTAAAATCATAGCCTGATTAAACTTCGTAGCTGTTATATCACATGCACTACTATATGTGGCGCTGGTATTTGTACCTAACAATGGAAAAAAGTGTCCCTCAGTTCTTTTAATTGTCACTTCTTGTAATATGGGATCAATAAAAAAATTCTGGATAACCCCTTCTTAATAACATACCCCTCAAATTCTTGGATAAATATTTCTAAGTCACTCACCATTCTAGCCAAACTCACCCCCTGTCCCTTAACAAGGGATCTTTTCTGGTGTAGGGGGTGGCAACCATCATAGTGAAGCAATGTATTTGAGTCGGTCGGCTTTCGGTGGATAAGGATAAAAGGGGTGGTCCAAAAGAAATATTTTTGGAATATAGAGAGTTAATATGGCAACTCAGGTGCAAAGCATCAGCC
Organism: Protopterus annectens; assembly: GCF_019279795.1. Classification (NCBI taxonomy): domain Eukaryota; kingdom Metazoa; phylum Chordata; order Ceratodontiformes; family Protopteridae; genus Protopterus; species Protopterus annectens. The sequence continues at coordinate 402,751,481 of NC_056751.1, read as the reverse complement.
CCCCAGGTCTCAACGAGACTGTATCCATTACTAGTTTGTTAAAACTAAGGTCAAATTTCCACGTGTAAATGTTCCATTTGCCAGTTTTTCATGTATTTTATATGTATTTTTCAGATATATTTTTCTACAAGTATTTTCATATGTTTTTTTAAGTCTTTCAATAATAACAATACAATAAATTTATTTTTTCATCAAGTTAAAATACTATGTACTATTTATATATTATTAGTCATATATTTATACATGTATTTTAATATTCATATTTATTCATATAAGTATTTATTGATAATAGCAGTATATTGGAATATTATTTATTTATTGATCTATTAACCATATCTACTTTGTTCTAGTTTAGAATGTCAGTTTAATATACAAGTTATTCATCATAGTAGGCTATATTTTCTAACTTAATTCTACGGAAGAGAAAGCGTTTTGTATTTTTAAATGACCACAGGGGAAGGGTTTCTTTTGGTGATCATGTGTTGGGGGTATGAGTGTAAATTAATTGTTGTAAAATGTGTTTCTGATGATGTCAAAGGCTTAAGGCAGACGAAAGCACTAAAATAAATAGTGTTTGCTGTAGATTGTTTGTTTGCTGGTTCCTGCTGCATTTCTACATATTATTTTGTTGCAACTCGAGTTTTCTACAAAGGCATCTATATTCTCCAGACTGAGGAGAGGCTGCAGGCAATGGAAATACAATATATTCTATTTGTTTTGTGGCATCAGCCTTTGAGAAAAATAGAATGTGCTCAGAGCTCAGTGCTAGCTCAAACCTGCCTGGGACAAATCGCTGGAGAGCCCCATCATGTCTGTCTTCATACAGTTCAGGGAGGTACGTCTCAGGTCACTTATGCCCTCATGGGCTATGACTAAATAATAGTGGTGCTTGTGGTTCAGTGACATGAATGCCCTTGATAGGCAACTGATCATAACCCTCTCCTTACCCAGTGTAGTGAGTGGGATATTGGTGGGTGTCTCACAATGGAGTCTCCTATGACCAAAATATTGGACTCTGAGGTTGCCTGCCTTATGGGTTTAGACATTAAGACACTATGAGATGTGGCTGAATGTGTCATGGTGGATGTTGCATTGGTAATGTGTTTTGGAGTTTTTGGTGAAGATACTTATTGTAATTTCTGTGTCTTAGAGGCCTTTGAGATTTAGGAAGTGAACTTCTAAGAGGATCTCCAATTTTATCCATTTTCAGCAGAGGCCTGGGGAGAAAAACTCCACAAATAAAATAACAGAGAATACATATACACAGGTAAAAGTTGACATCATATTACAATATGCAGTAAGTACATAAATTAATACAAATATTAATGCCCATATGGTATGTATAATAATATGCATATACCATTATTAAAACAAGATAAATACAATATCATGTAGTACTGAAATGTGATGACATGTTACAAGTGTGATAATTCATTATTCACTCATAAAGCAAATGTCAGACTGGAAAAAGTCAAATGGTGGATAAGGAGTAGGAGAGGAAGAAAGGGAAGAGTGAGAAAAATATTTGTTAAAAGTAATAATTGGGGTAGATATGGGAGGCAGTAGAAATAAAGAGTAAAAGTAAAATTACAAGTAAGAGAAATGAAACCAAGGAAAAGGAATGAAAAAGGTATACAACTATTAGAAGAGAAGGAGGTAACATTTTAAACAGGAGCACAGCAAGTACAAAGCCAGGAGTCAGAGAGGCATTTTCAGTTGTAGTTTAAATAAATTAATGTTATTGTTTATCTGACTAGTGCAGGGATCATATTCCAGACTTTTCCTGCGTAGTGTGAGTATAAACTGTCAACACAGTTTTTGTTAAGCTTATAGATGTCAAGCAGACTTTTGTCAAAAGGTGGAAGGTGGCGACTTGGGAGGTATTTCCCCACAGACTCCCTTACTTAAATGTACTAATTTTCAGTGGCACAAGAATGGAGCAAAGAAAAAAGTCAGTCACTGCTTCCATTCAAACTTAAAACACAACACTCATTCAAAGGGGACCCAGTATCTGTCTGCCTGGGAAGACATGATCGACAAACCATGATGCTTTGCCAGAGATGGTCTGCACTTGTCACCCCTGGGATTCAGGTTACTGGCTAAAGCTCTTGCCATACCTAGAGTGCCTTTTTTAGGCAAGGTTCAAAGGACAAAACCACCACCGTAACAGATACAAGCATGCAAAATCTGAAGGTAATGCTACTCAATGCTAGAAGTCTAGACCTCAAAATGCACTCTCTCGAGGCACTCCTAAAAATGGAGAGCATTGATATCTGTGCAGTAACTGAGACCTGGTTCAAGGCTCCAGATAGCACCCCTGCAATACCAGGCTAAAACTCTTACCACACTTTTCAGCCACCAAACCAAGACCGAAACACTAAAGGTGGAAGACTGTCCTTATTCACCAAGGATATTCACACCTCCAGGCTAGTTGCCCAACACAATGCATCTGAAATTCTCCAGGTGCAACTAACACTAGGTAAGACTGCAATCCAAATTGTAGCCTGCTACAGATCCCCCACCATGCCCCAAAATTCTCACTACACCTTTCTAAACATACTGGAAAATATTAAGATACAACCAAACACCATAATACTGGGTGATTTCAACTGCCCTGCTATTAACTGGGGAAAACTACTAGGGTACCAACACCTTTTCCCAACGGTTCTTGGAATTCATAAATTCCAATGCACTGGATCAACTAATCCATTGTCCCACCAGGGCCTCCAATATCCTAGACCTGGTCATTACCAACCTGGGCGATAGATACTCCATACCAGTGGTCACCCCCTCACTGGTCAGGTCTGACCATAAGCAAATCACCCTTGACATCCACATCCCACACCCCAGTAAGGAAACCTCCATAAAAAACTTCTCCAAAGCCAAGTTCATGCTACTCAAGTCAGAAGTGACAAACTTCATGACACCCATGCAGACGGGATATGAAAGTTTGACTGCTGAATCCTACACTAAGGCACTGTACAAGCACATCTACTCGTGCATGAATCGTGCCATCCCAAATAGAACCAAGATGCTCGCCTCCAAAAAAAGGAAGCCATATGGTGGTCCCCTGCCATAGACAAACTATACAATCGAAGGAAGAAACTGTTGCGGAAAAGAGGAAAATCCCAGGATGCAAAAAACTCCCTTACCAGCCTCAGTAAGAAGTTGAGATCCCTCATAAAATCCTCAAAAGCTAGTTATGAAAATAAAATTGCCAAATATTCCAAAGACAAACACAAGGCATTCTATAGTTATGTCAAGAATCTAAATGGCAATGCTCAGATCTGCTCTAAGCTACAACAGAATGGCATTAAATATACTGATCCCACGGATATTGCCAATATCCTGGCAGATCGATTTAGTGCCAACTTCATCCCCCTCTCACCCCCTAAACGGCCCATCTCAACATCAAAAGATTGCCAAATTCTGGTAATCGTGGCCACACAGGTAGAAACCGCACTCTCCAAAGCTAAGAATACAGCATCCATGGGACTAGATGACATATCGGGCTGTGTACTACATTAACTACAAAGTTAACTGGCACCTCACCTAAGTGTCATGTTTAATCATAGCCTCACCTCAGGCTTTGTGCCCACTGAGTGGCGCACAGCTACAGTTATCCCACTCCACAAGAGGGGATCCACCTTGGATCCCAGGAACTACTGTCCCATCAGTCTGATGAGCCTGATCTGCAAGGGCATGGAACGCCTTATCATAGAACTTATAAACAAATACATTGGCAACTTTCAAACACTGGACCCCACCCAGTTTGTGTTCGTGAAAGGCTAATCTTGTCTCCTGAACATGATTGACTTCTTGAATCAGTCTCCAGAGTTGTGGATGAGGGTAAGACGGTCCACACAGCCAATCTGGACCTTGCCAAGGCCTTCAACACCATCCCCCACTCTGGAATCATAGATAAACTTAGTAAGCTGGGCATAAATCCCTACGTCACTCGATGGGTTGCCAACTGGATTACTGACAGAACCCAGACTGTAAAAGTAGCCGACTCCAAATCCATCTCCAGACAAGTGACAAGTGGAGTACCTCAGGGTTCAGTCCTGGCACCGCTCTTGTTTGGCATCTACTTCTCTGAAGTACAGGGCAATACTAAGGGAATCTGGCTAACAAAGTTCGCAGATGACTGCAAACTGGGAGCTATTATTGAATCCCCAAATGATGTGGATATTCTACAAAAGGGCCTTACAGAAACAGATGCTTGGTGCCAGAGCCATGGGCTCAAGTTAATGGCAAGAAATGTATAGTCATCCCCTTTGGGATGAATTACCACATAGGTGGCAGTACACTAAACACCAAAAGTGTGATGAGAGACTTAGGGACACAGGTGGACAGTGACTATATTGCCATAACAGTCAGGAAATCCTTCTATGTGGCATACCTCATCACTAATGGCTTTTCATCCAGAAAAAAGGAGGTCATTGTCCCACCGTACTCATTTCTCATTAGACCCATTATAGAGTATAACGCCCCATTTAGTATGTACCTCACAAGACATCTGCAACAGCTGGAAAGGCCACAGAAATACCTCACTAAAAGAATCACAAGCCTAAAGCAGATGCCATATTCTGACTGTCCAAAAAATCTCCAGCTATACTCTGTGGCATATTGTCTACTCAGAGGTGATCTCTGCTTAACATACAAGGCCATGTCAAACTCTGAGCTGTTGGACATGCTCCA
>NC_056751.1:402696780-402744280 GCF_019279795.1 Protopterus annectens | reverse complement strand
TAAGTGTGGTGTGAATGTAATGCATTGTGAAGTCAGCATTGCTTGATTAAGACATATACATTGCTCTGTGTTTGTCAGTACATTGCTTGAGTGCCTTGTTTGGAGTATGTTGCTGGTACTGTTTCAATACATGTGTGTCATGAAGTATGTACATGTCTGTGTAATTTAGGTTAGTTACAATGGAAAACAGCTGAGTAGATTTGTTGGATCTCTTACCAATGTACCCCACAAGTGTCCCTAATTTTGGCTTATACATTTGCTCTGACATACTACATTCCATAATGCTTTTTGAAAAAGGTGTTGGATTCTCATGAACAAATGTTGACAATCATTGCAATTAAAGGGTTCTTTTTTTTCAGAAAATTAATACTAATTCATGTAGCCTTATTTTGTGACTTTAATAAATCAGCAATATTGCTGTTTTCAGAAGCATCTGATTTGGAAGCTTTCTCCGTGAGTCTGTTGCTGAGATGATGAAGGATATGTTGCAAATATGCAACTAAGACAAACTACATAAAGCAATAGTAATACCTGATTTTATGTTTGTATGAACAGCACAGTTACTGGATAATGTAGGCGATTGTTAATATAAGAGAGTTTCTGTTTGTGAAGAGTTTTGTCATTCTCTAGAGTTGCTTCCCTTTTTTCATATATGTTACACACTCTAGCTGGCTACCTTTTCTAAGTGCTTAAATATCAGATTTACTGATTGTATGTTGTGTAGCAAAGAGTGTGAACTAACAGATATGCTTGCTACGGTTTCTACCTGTCCCTCTAACATCTGCAAACCTACATCTCAGTAACCCCACACTTGCATGCATACACGCATCTCTTGTTAGTTTAGTTTATTTTTCTTTCTGTCCTTCTGTACTGTGGAAGTCACAAATTTTGTTTTAGTAATCCCAAACTTGCATACCTACAAATATATTCTGTATGCTTATTGTCTGAAATGCACAACTGTGAAATATAGTGCACTACTCTTGTTTGCCAAAGGATGAGTATAGACAAATAGTACTGTACCTAACTAGTTCAACCATCAAGAAATCCTTAACCTTTTCTTTCTTCTCTCTCTCTCCCAGTGAAAGAAGCACATATACCTTCTGCAATAGCAGCAGTAGTCAGACTTATCATATCCCACTACCTAAAGAACTTGCACAGCTGAATTTCATCTGCAGTTGGCAAAAGTTTACAAGGAACAAATAACCAAGTAAAAATCTATGTAAGGCTATCTCCAAAACTTAAACTAATAACTACTTAATTTGTTAAGTCTATTGTGTATTGTTTTGTAGTGTTGAATCTGCTGGATGGATATCCCACCCCATTCCCACACTCACAGGCCTTTTACTGCTGAAGGTGAAGCTACATTAACACTTCAGCATATCTCACTCTTATCAGTGTAATATATCCCTGGAAAGGAATTTAAAAGCCCATAACTATAAAATTAGTTTAAAAAATAACAAACTGCTTGCCCAGACTATCAAAGTTAATAACTCAGCTACGTTTCATGCACACCTTACTTTTTTTTATTTAGCCAAACTTATCTGCTCTCCCTTACATCCATCACCTTGAATCCACATGCCCTCTACTATAATTTTTTTGCATCTTACTCTACTTTACCATCACAATGCAATCACCACCTGAAACTATTTAACTGTTTACTAACTATGTTGGTAAAATTTGGAACTCCGTTCCTACAGATATTACTCTAGACCCCTCCATAAGTCAATTCAAAAATACTGTTCTAAACCTGACTAACACATTCACTATTATTCCAAAGTAATTACTCCAGTATTTCTCAACTATCTTGAGACTTTTAGTTCCTTAGCTTACTAAATCTGTTGATTAATAAATGCATCACTTGTTTTTCTGAAATAATCTGTAAATAACATTTCTGTATACTTTATATTTTTGTTTTATGCATTACGCAATGTATTTTTTTTTGCACGTTGGAGCTTTTCTCCCCGGGCCCCCGGTGAAAATGCACAAGTACCCAGTCGGACTATCCCAATCAACAAATGAAAAATAAATAAATAAACAAATAAATAAATAAATTAGATGCTGTGACTCGAGACAAATATTTAGAGTTTAGACACCTTGTCTTTGTATCCATGAACATCCTATCTCACTGATTGTTTATGGTGGTAAACCATCTGGGGGGTTCTTTCTGCTCCATTCTCTCCACTCACTCGATCCCCTGCCCTTATGCCATATCCCACCCTCCCCCAGCACCTCTACTCTTATCCTAAGCAAACCACTCTCCCTCATTCCTATGATCCAATTAAATACAACTCTACCTTGTACACACCCACGTTTCATGCACACCTTACTTTCTTTTATTTAGCCAAACTTATCTGCTCTCCCTTACATCCATCACCTTGAATTCACATGCCCTCTACTATAATTTTTTTGCATCTTACTCTACTTTACCATCACAATGCAATCACCACCTGAAACTATTTTACATTAACTCCAGATTTAACACCTTCTCGTCTACTACACACACAAACTAGCATTGTACGATAATTTTACTACTGACCAATCACATCTCCCCTCACCAATCCTTATCACGAACTGCAAGGTAAAACACCTAACCATATTGTCTAAGCCTACTATGAAGTCATAACATTTCCAACCTTCCCTTCAGCTGCACACATATCACATGATAACAATCTCTATTTACACCTGATACTACATTCAAACACACAAATTCCACTTTTACTATTTTAATCCCACTATCACAGCTGACATGCTCCTCCTAACTTGCCTAGCCTCTTAACTCTTAATTCTCAGCCTCACTACAGCTATATCTTCACATACCCCCACACACCAATACACATCAACAACCTCCTCTAACCCTCTCCCCAATAAACAACGCAGCTTCTCATGTATCTCCTCCCAGCTTTTCCCCTATACCCTCCCATTCTATTCAAGCCACAAACTGGCCTCCTCACCTCCTGTGAAACCACACTTAACACCAGTACCCTCACCTAGGAATAAAAAACACTTCCCATGGTATGCATTCCTCATTACCTATCTACTCAAATGTAGAGACATACATCCTAAACCTGCCCCACCCTCTAATCCTAACCACAAGGGTAACCCCAAAGATTTAAACATACTTACTCTTAACCTTAGAAGTATATGTATTAAAATAGCCCCACAGCATGCCTGGATTGATCAAAATAAACCTGACATACTAGCCCATACTGAAACATGGCTACACCCAAATGTAAAATACTCTGAAATAATACCTCCAAACTTTGCAATAACCAGAAGAGAGAGATCTAAAAAAAAGGGGAGAGATAGCACTTCTATATCCCTCTACACTCAACATCACACCCTACACCAGTAATATATTCATCTTTTCCAGTGCTGAGGTACTAATCTCCTCTTTGAACCTCAATATATCAAAAAGAATTTGCATAATAGTAATATATATCCCACCAGGTAACAATACACCAGTTTTCGAAAATATTTTATCCTGGACATCCCAAACAATAAACCTTGAAACAATAATCTTAGGAGACATAAATATAGATTGGCAAACCATAGCTTCCGACTCCCCCATAAACAGTATAAATCTGTATGTTTTTTCTCAGCTTATCAATGCTCCAACAAGATACAGCAAAGATCTTACCTGCTAATCCACCTTAGACTGGATTCTAGCATCCCACCCTGCCAATTACCCCTCTTCTGGTACACTGTCTAACTCCCTGAGTGATCATCTACCAGCTTATTCCCTTAAAACAAACTCCCAACAACTAAGAGTATACACTATAAAATCGGTTAGGAACTCAATTAATTTTTGTCAGCATAAATTCAACAATCTCCTACAGGAAATAGACTGAACACCCCTTAAACAACTACCCCTTAATGCTGCCGTACTATACTTTAATAACACCTTCCTTCACATACTTAATACACCAGCTCCCATTCGTATGAAAAGAATCAAAAAGAACCCAGCACCATGGCTCTCTGAGGAATGTAAACATCTGATGAAGCAAAGGGACCTAGCCTGGTCAACCTGGAAACAAAACAAAAATGAACAAAATCATGTTAATTTCAAAACAATATGTAACAAAGTGGCAAAACTAATCAACAGAGATAAGAAGTCATATTATTCCCAGCTTCAACTCCAGCATAAAATCAACCCCAGTAAACTTTGGCACGCCATATCTTCTCTACTCAACCCTGGAAGAAATGGAGAGCATACCCTATCACCAGATACCCCTCCATCAGAAAAAGCCAAAAACTTTAACAAGCACTTCATAAAATCAGTTTCAGACCAACTAACTAAAACCTCTAATGCTGGACCTCCCCACCCTTCATCCAGACACCAACCCCAGGCCATCAACTACTTCTAACCCTGTCATTTCTAACCCCCCTACTCAACAAAATGTCATACAAACCCCATTCTCATTTCAGCCCATACCCACTGACACCATTAAGAAACTGCTACAAAAACTAAAACCCTGCTCTACCTCAGCTGACAATCTCCCCCCATACTATTTCAAACTGGCTGCCAACTCAGTTGCCTACCCAAACAGTATCCTTATAAATAGGTCTTTATCCAAATCAGAAGTACCTACCATATGGAAACAATCTCACATCACCCCCATCCACAAAGGAGGCAACTCTTTTGATCCATCCAATTTCTGTCCTATATCCATCTTTTCACCCATATCCAATATTCTCGAGAGAGGTATCCATCAGCAGGTAATGCAATATCTATTGTAAAACAATCTTTTAACCAAAACCCAACATGGCTTCTGACCTAGCCACAGCACATCTACAGCCCTATTAGCTTTTACAGCCACTATGAACAAGGCCAGAGATGCAGGATGCTATACAGGCTCAGTATTCTTGGATCACTCCAAGGCCTTTGACATAGTGTCTCACCCCTTACTTTTGAACACACTGTCTAACTTAGGCTTCTCACATAATACAGTAAAATGGTTTCAGAGCTACCTCAAGGATCGAAAACAAGCAGTGAAATGGTCCAATCAACTCTCACCCTTCCTCCACAACCCTACTGGAGTACCCCAAGGCTCTATCCTAGGACCCCTACTCTTCAACATTTTGACAAACAACCTTCACACTGCCTCTTGCCCTGGGACCCTCATTCAATACGCTGATGATTCCACCATAATCTGCACTGCTCAATCACTACCAGAACTACTTTCAAAAACTCAACAGTCCTTTACTGCAGTCAAATGGTTGCTAAGAAATGCCCAACTCATTCTTAATCCAAAGAAGACAAAACTAGTACTCTTTCATCCCAAAACACCTCCCCTGTCACTGATCATTTCAACATCCTTCCATCTGACAATACTGTCATAGAAATAGTGTAGGAAACCAAACTTCTAGGTGTTATCATTGACAATAAACTTTCATTTGACCCCCATATACAGCAAAATATAAAGAAAACTCATCAAAAACTGGGACTCTTACATAGAAACAAACATTGCTTTACTGTAGCAACCAAAACTACCCTTGCAAAAACATTTTTACTTCCCTCCCTTCTTTATGGTGCCCCTATCTTAACTAACTTACAAAATTCTACCCTAAGCAAGTAAGAACAGTCCTACAACAAAGTTGCAAAGTTTGCCACAAACTTTAAATATCACACACACCACTGTAAACCACTCCTAGAATTAAACTGGCTTGAACTCCCCAATCAACTTGCCTTTATTCAGCTATCCACCTTGCACAACCTTATTTTCAAGCCTACTGCCTATCCTGCACTAGCCAATCCAGTCACACAGTACACATCAAATCGATCCCAACGATCAGAAGACAAATATCTCTTAGCTATCTCAAAACCCACAAGAAAATCTGGTCTCCCTCTGTATTCATACTCAGTCTCTATACTTTGGAATTTACTACCTCTAGCTAACAGGTCTATGCCTGGCCTAACCCATTTCAAAGCCTCTTTAAAAAATCATCTCAAAAATACATGGCTCTGCTCCTGCATAAAGCCTGCCTAATGATCAGGTCTTCCTCTTCTGTCACATTTCAATCCCTCACAGACTGCAAGATCCTAAGACTCTTCTAACTCCTTCTCTGTTTCTATACTCCTTCTCTCTTCCTTGGACCTCCTGGCTGCTGGGTGTTCCTGCCTTTGGCGTACTTTCCATACAACCCCTTGACCACCTGCTGGTCTTGGATCTTGCATCTTATCCCTAACTGCTGTCTCCTCTCCTAATTGAAGAAATAAAGCTATCCCACTAAGGGGAGCCTTCACCTGGAAAGACATAAGAAACCATACAACCCCTTGACCACCTGCTGGTCTTGGATCTTGCATCTTATCCCTAACTGCTGTCTCCTCTCCTAATTGAAGAAATAAAGCTATCCCACTAAGGGGAGCCTTCACCTGGAAAGACATAAGAAACCATACAACCCCTTGACCACCTGCTGGTCTTGGATCTTGCATCTTATCCCTAACTGCTGTCTCCTCTCCTAATTGAAGAAATAAAGCTATCCCACTAAGGGGAGCCTTCACCTGGAAAGACATAAGAAACCATACAACCCCTTGACCACCTGCTGGACTTGGATCTTGCATCTTATCCCTAACTGCTGTCTCCTCTCCTAATTGAAGAAATAAAGCTATCCCACTAAGGGGAGCCTTCACCTGGAAAGACATAAGAAACCATACAACCCCTTGACCACCTGCTGGTCTTGGATCTTGCATCTTATCCCTAACTGCTGTCTCTCTCCTAATTGAAGAAATAAAGCTATCCCACTAAGGGAGCCTTCACCTGGAAAGACATAAGAAACCATACAACCCCTTGACCACCTGCTGGTCTTGGATCTTGCATCTTATCCCTAACTGCTGTCTCCTCTCCTAATTGAAGAAATAAAGCTATCCCACTAAGGGGAGCCTTCACCTGGAAAGACATAAGAAACCATACAACCCCTTGACCACCTGCTGGTCTTGGATCTTGCATCTTATCCCTAACTGCTGTCTCCTCTCCTAATTGAAGAAATAAAGCTATCCCACTAAGGGGAGCCTTCACCTGGAAAGACATAAGAAACCATACAACCCCTTGACCACCTGCTGGTCTTGGATCTTGCATCTTATCCCTAACTGCTGTCTCCTCTCCTAATTGAAGAAATAAAGCTATCCCACTAAGGGGAGCCTTCACCTGGAAAGACATAAGAAAGTATGTCCTAGAACTTCTGCTGGATTTAAATACATATTTGTATGCCTCTTTCCGAGTGAAATTGTATACTCCAAAGTCAGCTCAGCCAGCAGCCTGCAATCCAAACCTCCCCTCCCCTCCTCTCTATCTACTTACCACACATTCCCTGTACTATCCGTAGCAGCTTGCCTCATGCTTGAACCCTCAGGCCCTGCATACAGCATTGATAGAAGTACCTGCTGTGGCTATTAAGTGGCCCACATCTACTAGGGACTCTCTTTTTCTTTTCATTTTGTAAACTGTTCTTACCTAGCAACCTCTCTTTTTCTCACCCTATCTTACTGTTCGCCCCTTTCTGCTCCACTACCTCTTTCTACCCTTCTCTGTAGCTCTGAGCTTCTACTCGCTCCTACCTCTTGACAACGAAATTACTTATATCCCTTTGCCTTACTTATCTTCATTCTGTGTACTTACTGATAGTTTTTTCTCCTGGTCCTCTTCTCCTTTGGCTCTTCTCTGCTCTTATTTCCTCCCTTTTATAGCCCTTCTTCACTTTACAATTACTTCTACCTCTTTACTTCCTACTTTGACTTTTTTATCACTCTCAGCTATCTATACCCACTACACTCTCAGATCATTGCTTTTACTACCTCCTCCTGTGATATTCTAATTCCTTGCTCCAGACTGATACTATCACCTCCCTTTCGTTTCTTTCTGCCTGCCTCCTACTCCTCCCCCTCTCCCATCATATCCCATCTGCCTCCTACTCCTCCCCCTCTCCCATCCTATCCCACTTCCTCTCAGAACCCATAAATATACCTGCCCTGATTCGCGCCACCTCTCTTCCTTGGACCTCCTGGCTGCTGGGTGTTCCTGCCTTTGGCGTACTTTGTGAGTAGCGTGTTTTGCTTTAATTTGATGTTGCTTTTTTTAGTGTCTCATAGTCAATGTATGTAACTTTACTTGTATAGACTGTGTACATATTTAATGTTTGTAGCTGCAGTTCAGAGTAGTAGATGGGTTATAGTTGGTCTCACGACTCGCACAGTACGTAAACAGCTGATTCAGATCAGCGTTTAAAACTGTAAGCTCCTACCGCTTGTGTGCCCAAATTCACATTATAAAACAAGTCGTCTACATAAAAGAACGGTTTCCTTAGCAAGGAAATAAGTAGTTATCCACTCCCTCTCGAGTGCCTGGATACTATTTCACAGTGGCGCTATATGCGCTATAGCAGCGCTTCATAATCAAGCTTAATGCTTTCATCCTGAGGGAAGATCCATTTACTTTAAAGCTTGCTCTCATCTCTTTGAACCCACCTATTTGCGTAGTGTTAGAACACGCTAGTTTTATCGGCTAAACACTCGCTCAGGTTATTTTAAGGCTACAAGGGTCTACACTTAGCATCTTGAGTATACAAAGCGAAGTGTGAAGAACATGCTTGTTTTTAGCGACTTAACGCTCGCTTAGGTTTTTAAAGTTTTACACCTACAATGCGAAGTGTGAGAACACGCTAGTTTCTAGCGGCCTAACACTCGCTCAGATTATTTAAAAGATTACAATGTTTACATTTGTCATCCTAAATATACAACACGAAGTGTGGGAACACGCTGGTTTTTAGCGTCTCGACACTCGCCTAGCTTATCTTCGGAAAGTTACAAGGGTTTCCAACTCAAGCTTTAACTTACAATACGAAGTGTGTGAACACGCTAGTTTTCATTATCAGGTTATATTTATTATCAGGTTATTTTTAACCACTTCGTATATTACTACGTTCTCCTCACTCTGGACTCATTTCCTATTTAGCCTACATAGCCAACTATGCTTGCTGTTTGCTGTTTAGTTTATAGTACTTTTTTTTTTCTCTTAAGTATAATTAACTTAAGTGGTCTATATATCCTTGGCGACTCAAGCTAAAATCTACAGATGGTTTTATGTGTAACCCACTCAGCTTACCTGATCCTTACATACACTTCCTGTAGCTCATGCTGAGACTTATCATAACCCAGCTTGTTACAGGCTTATGTGAGAGTATTGTTAGTTAGTCTACCTTTATGGCAATATTGACTGGATATCTAATATTTTAGTGGAATTTTGTTACCATGGCCTTGCTCTAGATGTGGTAATTGTGTTTTCATGACGCTCTCTAGTCTGGTCATACATATGTTTTATCTGTTTTAATTCCTGCCACTGTACAGTATAATTGATTTGTTTTTGCCTGCACTAACTTCAAATAGAGCTATTGCTGGATAGTGAATGTTTTCATGAAGATGTCACCTGTATGTTAATGTAGTGCTTCCTTAAGTTTTGGTCTATAACTTAACTATCTCCTTTCTATCTCCTTTTCCCAGCCATACAACCCCTTGACCACCTGCTGGTCTTGGATCTTGCATCTTATCCCTAACTGCTGTCTCCTCTCCTAATTGAAGAAATAAAGCTATCCCACTAAGGGGAGCCTTCACCTGGAAAGACATAAGAAAGTATGTCCTAGAACTTCTGCTGGATTTAAATACATATTTGTATGCCTCTTTCCGAGTGAAATTGTATACTCCAAAGTCAGCTCAGCCAGCAGCCTGCAATCCAAACCTCCCCTCCCCTCCTCTCTATCTACTTACCACACATTCCCTGTACTATCCGTAGCAGCTTGCCTCATGCTTGAACCCTCAGGCCCTGCATACAGCATTGATAGAAGTACCTGCTGTGGCTATTAAGTGGCCCACATCTACTAGGGACTCTCTTTTCTTTTCTTTTTGTAAACTGTTCATACCTAGCAACCTCTCCTTTTCTCACCCTATCTTACTGTTCGCCCCTTTCTGCTCCACTACCTCTTTCTACCCTTCTCTGTAGCTCTGAGCTTCTACTCGCTCCTACCTCTTGACAACGAAATTACTTATATCCCTTTGCCTTACTTATCTTCATTCTGTGTACTTACTGATAGTTTTTTTTTCTCCTGGTCCTCTTCTCCTTTGGCTCTTCTCTGCTCTTATTTCCTCCCTTTTATAGCCCTTCTTCACTTTACAATTACTTCTACCTCTTTACTTCCTACTTTGACTTTTTTATCACTCTCAGCTATCTATACCCACTACACTCTCAGATCATTGCTTTTACTACCTCCTCCTGTGATATTCTAATTCCTTGCTCCAGACTGATACTATCACCTCCCTTTCGTTTCTTTCTGCCTGCCTCCTACTCCTCCCCCTCTCCCATCATATCCCATCTGCCTCCTACTCCTCCCCCTCTCCCATCCTATCCCACTTCCTCTCAGAACCCATAAATATACCTGCCCTGATTCGCGCCACCTCTCTTCCTTGGACCTCCTGGCTGCTGGGTGTTCCTGCCTTTGGCGTACTTTGTGAGTAGCGTGTTTTGCTTTAATTTGATGTTGCTTTTTTTAGTGTCTCATAGTCAATGTATGTAACTTTACTTGTATAGACTGTGTACATATTTAATGTTTGTAGCTGCAGTTCAGAGTAGTAGATGGGTTATAGTTGGTCTCACGACTCGCACAGTACGTAAACAGCTGATTCAGATCAGCGTTTAAAACTGTAAGCTCCTACCGCTTGTGTGCCCAAATTCACATTATAAAACAAGTCGTCTACATAAAAGAACGGTTTCCTTAGCAAGGAAATAAGTAGTTATCCACTCCCTCTCGAGTGCCTGGATACTATTTCACAGTGGCGCTATATGCGCTATAGCAGCGCTTCATAATCAAGCTTAATGCTTTCATCCTGAGGGAAGATCCATTTACTTTAAAGCTTGCTCTCATCTCTTTGAACCCACCTAATTGCGTAGTGTTAGAACACGCTAGTTTTATCGGCTAAACACTCGCTCAGGTTATTTTAAGGCTACAAGGGTCTACACTTAGCATCTTGAGTATACAAAGCGAAGTGTGAAGAACATGCTTGTTTTTAGCGACTTAACGCTCGCTTAGGTTTTTAAAGTTTTACACCTACAATGCGAAGTGTGAGAACACGCTAGTTTCTAGCGGCCTAACACTCGATCAGATTATTTAAAAGATTACAATGTTTACATTTGTCATCCTACACATACAACACGAAGTGTGGGAACACGCTGGTTTTTAGCGTCTCGACACTCGCCTAGCTTTTCTTCGGAAAGTTACAATGGGTTTCCAACTCTAGCTTTAACTTACAATACGAAGTGTGTGAACACGCTAGTTTTCATTATCAGGTTATATTTCTTATCAGGTTATTTTTAACCACTTCGTATATTACTACGTTCTCCTCACTCTGGACTCATTTCCTATTTAGCCTACATAGCCAACTATGCTTGCTGTTTGCTGTTTAGTTTATAGTACTTTTTTTTTTCTCTTAAGTATAATTAACTTAAGTGGTCTATATATCCTTGGCGACTCAAGCTAAAATCTACAGATGGTTTTATGTGTAACCCACTCAGCTTACCTGATCCTTACATACACTTCCTGTAGCTCATGCTGAGACTTATCATAACCCAGCTTGTTACAGGCTTATGTGAGAGTATTGTTAGTTAGTCTACCTTTATGGCAATATTGACTGGATATCTAATATTTTAGTGGAATTTTGTTACCATGGCCTTGCTCTAGATGTGGTAATTGTGTTTTCATGACGCTCTCTAGTCTGGTCATACATATGTTTTATCTGTTTTAATTCCTGCCACTGTACAGTATAATTGATTTGTTTTTGCCTGCACTAACTTCAAATAGAGCTATTGCTGGATAGCGAATGTTTTCATGAAGATGTCACCTGTATGTTAATGTAGTGCTTCCTTAAGTTTTGGTCTATAACTTAACTATCTCCTTTCTATCTCCTTTTCCCAGCCATACAACCCCTTGACCACCTGCTGGTCTTGGATCTTGCATCTTATCCCTAACTGCTGTCTCCTCTCCTAATTGAAGAAATAAAGCTATCCCACTAAGGGGAGCCTTCACCTGGAAAGACATAAGAAAGTATGTCCTAGAACTTCTGCTGGATTTAAATACATATTTGTATGCCTCTTTCCGAGTGAAATTGTTATCTCCAAAGTCAGCTCAGCCAGCAGCCTGCAATCCAAACCTCCCCTCCCCTCCTCTCTATCTACTTACCACACATTCCCTGTACTATCCGTAGCAGCTTGCCTCATGCTTGAACCCTCAGGCCCTGCATACAGCATTGATAGAAGTACCTGCTGTGGCTATTAAGTGGCCCACATCTACTAGGGACTCTCTTTTCTTTTCTTTTTGTAAACTGTTCATACCTAGCAACCTCTCTTTTTCTCACCCTATCTTACTGTTCGCCCCTTTCTGCTCCACTACCTCTTTCTACCCTTCTCTGTAGCTCTGAGCTTCTACTCGCTCCTACCTCTTGACAACGAAATTACTTATATCCCTTTGCCTTACTTATCTTCATTCTGTGTACTTACTGATAGTTTTTTTTATCCTGGTCCTCTTCTCCTTTGGCTCTTCCCGCTCCGTTCGCCCTGCGGGCTCACTCCGCTCCCCTCCATAGTTTTTTTTCTCCTGATCCTCTTCTCCTTTGGCTCTTCCCGCTCCGTTCGCCCTGCGGGCTCACTCCGCTCTTCTCCTTACCCCCAATTCCCACCCACCCCCAGGGGTCCTACATTTATCTGAAATATTGCCACACCCCTATTTACCTCCTCTCCAATCACAGCTCCACACTACTCCCTAAATACATCACAGTTACCACACTCATACCTACACACCCTCCCCTTTCTTAAACACTATACCTATCTCATTACATCCCTACCTCCAGCCACACCCTATCTAATTACTATCATCTAACATTACCTCATCACACTATATCCTACATCACTACAAACAACCACCTAGTTCACAATGCCCATATTATACATCCATCCTTTACTGAGATTACTTATCTCCATACTATTATTATCATCTCTTATATCTACTTATATCATAACTTCTTATGAATTCTCCAAGAATATCTCTCCTTCACTGCCCTCTAAAAGCACCTCTACACATGCAATACCTTTATCTGCATTCAATATACTCTCACCGTCTCAGTCCATATACCTTCTAGCCAAATACCACAGGCTAGTACATTGCAAATTTCTAAAGAGTCTAACCAAAAAAACATATCTTTCTCACTATAATCTTAAACAACATATATTTCTTACTCTTTTCCACTTACTACAAGATGGTGATATTCACCCCAATCCTGGCCCACATCTCACTACAACCAACATCAAACAAAAACAAACTAAACCATTATCTCTCTTGTGCTCTAACCCTACAAATTCCCTTTCCATAGCCCATCTTAATATACGTAGTATCTGCAACAAAATCAGTCAACTCCATGCCCTCCTTGAAACTCAACAGTTTGACATTTTATGCCTATCAGAAACTTGGTTAAAACCTTCCATTAAAGACATCGAAATTACCCCACCCGGTTATAACATGATTAGACTTGATCGTACTACCAAGAAAGGAGGTGGGGTAGCCATTATGTACAAAGCAAAACTTAAACTTAATCCTCTTGACCTAACTCTTACCCAAAACACAAATGCAGAAATTATTAGCTCCAAAATACAAATCAATAACGCTAAAGCAATAAGCATCATTTGTACTTATCTCCCCCCTGGAAATAACATAAATACCCTTGAAGATATACTTTACCAACTTTCCATCAAACTCCCACAAGAAACAATAGTCCTAGGGGACTTCAACATAGATTGGAATTCCTGTAACATTGACAACCCTACTTCCCACATTAACCTCTATGGCTTCAAACAACTTATCGATGGTCCCACTAGAATTAATAAAGCAAACAATAAGTATACCACCCTAGACTGGATACTTACAAATACCCCCTTGCAAACCTACCAATCACATATTCTTCCTGATGACCTTAGTGACCACGCACTAACCTATATCATTAGATGCAAAACCAACCTAACCCTACCCACCACTTTCCAAACTCTACACTCAAAAAAGCAATTTAACCCTGATCACTTTCAAGAGGAACTTTCACAATGTCATTGGGCCCCACTAAAATATCTTCCAATCAACAAAGCAGTAGACCACTTCAATTCTACATTCCTAGCTATACTTAACCAGCATGCCCCAAGTCGCACCATTAGAACCAAAACTAAAACTGCTCCATGGCTAACCACAAATACTAAGCATAAAATAGCCCTAAGAAACAAATCTTGGCATAAATGGCGTACCTCCAAAAGTCCATCTGACCACCAAAACTTTAGAGAACTAAGAAACAGTACTAAAAAAGCAATCCTATCAGACAAAAAGAAATACTACGTTCAACTTCAAAATACTACAAAAATGAACCAAAACATTCTGGTCATGTATTAATAATCTACTGACCCCAGGCAAAATAATTACCCCTAACCCACAGGATTCCGACCCAGATAACCCCACACTAACAGCCAATAACTTTAATTCCTTCTTCACCAATTCTATACAAACTCTAGCCAACCAACTATCTCCAGATACTTCTCAACTACCTCCATATACCTTAATAAACACTATCCCTTCGTTTAACCTACAACCTGTATCTACCTCCTTTATACAATCTCTTCTCCAAAAACTAAAACCTACTACCCCCTCTGCAGACAAGCTTCCTGCTGAATTCTTGCAACTAGCAGCAAAATCCATTGCTTACCCTGTCTCTATCTTGATAAACAGATCAATAAAAGAAGGTATTTTTCCAACAGTCTGGAAGATATCTCATATAATACCCCTACATAAAGGAGGCAAATCTTATGACTTCTCCAACTATCGTCCCATAGCACTTCTATCCCCCTTAGCCAAAATCATGGAGAAATGTATACATAAACAACTACTCAGCCATCTCCTTCATAACAACCTTCTAGCTGACACTCAACATGGTTTTAGACCTGCCCACAGTACCACCACAGCTTTACTCTCCTTTACCAATACCATAAACTTCAACATAACAACAACAAACTTACATCTTCTCTTTTCTTAGACCTATCAAAAGCCTTTGATATGGTGAATCATTCACTTCTTCTGCACACACTAAAATCTCTGGCCCTGGATCCCTCTTCCATAACCTGGTTTTCTTCCTATCTAGACAACCGGCAGCAAGCCGTTCTCTGGAAAAACTCACTATCTGCTCTCCTCCCTATTTCTTTAGGAGTACCACAAGGGTCTATCCTAGGCCCACTCCTATTTTCCATCTTTATCAATGACCTCCAATCATCTATACCCAACACCACCTGCATACAATACGCAGATGACTCCACCATTATTTGCACTGCTTCTTCTCAAACTGAACTCCAGACTCAAACTCAAATAGCCTTCTCAACTGTTGAACAGTGGTTCTCCAATCGCTGCCTACTCCTTAACCCTAAGAAAACTAAATTATTACTCTTTTCACCTACACGTAAATCAACTTTATTAAACTTCTGTATTACAGCAACTGACAACACAATTATCTCTCCTGATTCCACAACTAAACTTCTCGGTGTTATTATTGATAACAATCTTAACTATGATACTCAAATCAACAGTACTATAAAAGCAGTTAATAAGAAAATAGGATCCCTGTACAGAATAAAGCCCTTCCTCACACCTGAAGCTAGGACAACCTTAGCCCAAACACACCTAATCTCGACCCTTCTGTATGCCTCCCCATTTATACTAATCTATCTAAAAGTAACCTTAAGAAACTTACTACATCTTATCATAATATTGCCAGATTTGCCACCTTATCCCAATTCAGAACCCACCACTGTCTAAACCTTAAACAACTACACTGGCTGGAACTCCCTAACAAGCTCATTTTTCAACAACTTTTAATAGCACACAAAATCCTATACCAACCTTCTAAAACACCAGCTCTTTATACACTCTTGACTCCCTACATAAACCTGAAACAACTACGTTCCTCTGATAAACTACTTGTTAATATTACCAAAACTAATAATTCTGCAGGCAACTGCCTTTTCTCTAACTCAGTAGGTAAAATATGGAACAATCTTCCATCTGACATCTCTTCTTTGTCCACTCTTCCACTCTTTAAGAAACAACTATTAAGACACTTTAATAAATTCTGGCTTTGCTCTTGTACCAACCCAGACTAACCTGTTAGTACCTTACTCTATCATTAACCTTCCTTAACCACTTTTACCCTTGCATCTACCTCAACTCTCCAACTAACAAAATTTCCCTTTTCTCTGTAAATATTACATTATTCTTTTTAACATTTTTGACCTTCCTTTGTATTGCTAAGAGTTAACCTCTAACTTAATCTCTTTCTAATTTACCCTTTTCCAGGTAGACACTAACTATAATATAAGTGTTTATATAACACATTAGTTCTATGCAATATTTGTAATTGTAAATTGTTTTAGCCCTGGAGCTTTTCTCCTCAGGCCTTTTTTTTTTCAAAGTTAGCTTATTTAGTTCATTAAGACCTTTAATATATATGATTGCATTTCATTCTTCCCATTGCATAACATACTTGTACTATGTATTATTTGTATTTGTAAAATTTGTATTTGTAAAATTTTTTGTACCTCTGGAGCTTTTCTCCTCGGGCCTCCACTGAAAATGGACATAAATCCAGTTGGACTAGCCCGGTCAACAAATGTAAAATAAATAAATAAAAACTAAAATATACCATATCCTTAAGCTACTGCTCAGGCTTTATTGCTTCTATTCTTCTTAACTCTCTCTCTCTCTCTATCTATCTGCATCACTAGCTTTCTGGTTGCTATTTTCCTAACTGGAACTAACATTCTATTTAGCATGTACTATAACAGTCAATGTCACACACTGCACTACCTACGTACTCTTTTTTTGGACACTGTCTACATCATGTATGGTGAGAGTGACTATTATTGTCTGTAATGTTTTAACTGTATAGAATTGTCTGTATGTGTAGTAATATATTGCAAAATCTTGTAGCAGTTTGTTCTTTCAACTTATTTTTTTTGTATTGTATTTCTAATGTAATTTTTATTGTATTGGATTATACTGTATTTGTATTGTACTGTATGTGGAGCTTTTCTCCCCTGGCATCTGCTGAAAATGGGTTCTGTAGACCCAGTCAGACTACCGCGGTAAACAAATGTCAAATAAGTAATTAATACATAAATAAATAACAGAATGTACTCGGTCATATAAGAGGCTTGAGAGGTCATTGTTAATACGAAACCGAGAACTGTTTTATTGTTATATAAAGATTGGCATTAAGTACCATAGTTCAGTTTAGGATATAACAGAATGGGAAATGCTATTCAGAAGTGAAGAGACATATGAGGGAACAGTTTTAGCGGCTCTGATTTGTTTGATGCCTATTGTCATGTAAAGGTGATTAATAGTTGAATGTAGCCAAGCTGGAAATGTGAGACTGTATCTCACTGAAGGAGGGAAGATAGGAGGAGTAACTTGGCCAAGAAATGAAACTTGAAAAACTGCTCTTTGTAAAAAGTCTTTATCTCAGCAATTTGTTGACACTTTTGCAAGCTTCTTTCAGTAGTACTTCAGCAGGAACAACATTGTAAAACTCGGTGCAGAACAGTCAATGACACAAGATCTGCACTCAATCAAACTTGGCAGTTTTTCAGGTGTTCCAATCTAACTGAACGGAAGTCTAGTCTGTTAACAAATGGTAGGGCTACTTCTCAGAATCTGTGCTCTCATAGTGCATTGTTTGACAGATTTAGCTTTCTAAAGGAATCAGGATGTGTGTCCCATGAGAGCAGAAAGGATTAAAAAAATAAAACTAGGAATGAGTACTTCTTTTCCTACAGGCAGCTTTGAGAGGTGCAGTAATTCACGAGAAGATAAAAAATACGTGTTTTTCATTATTTGCCCATAGTGGTCTTTTTAAGTGTCAGTGAAAATAAATGTATGGAAATATGTAAAATGTCTGAAGGGGTATAGAAATGGGTAGATTTTGTATGCAGATTGTTTTAATAGACAAGTTATCAGTAAAACCTGAAATGAAATGCAAACAGGAAGCAGAGTAAAGGTGAAAGGTATGCACAGCAGAGGAACTTGCATAGTATGCTTTTTCTGAAGAACAAAAGGGCTAAATAATTTTGGAATTTAGTGCTAAGGAATTCAAAATGCACATTTTTCAACATATCACTCAGAGGAAAGTACAGCTGTGTAAGTAAACTTACCACAAAGTGCAGCTGTGTAAATTGCAGTTACCATAACAGATGCTCAAATTCCTCAGTGTTACAGAAGTCTTTGGCTATTTGGGTTATATCCTCACCAGAATACAGCATCAACTGGCCAGCTTCACAAAGTTCTGGCTCCCTCCCAAGCCTTACTCTGAGTGCTGACTGGACAGCCCAGTTGTAGAGGGAAATCAGCTGTCAGAGTGAAGAATACTTCAGATGTTCCTCACGAATTTCGTGCCCGTAACATTAGACGAAGCATTCTTATCCAGAAAAAAAAACATATACTAGAAACAAAAAGTTTATATTGAAACAAAAAAAAAACCTACATACACATGAAAAGGGAAGAATAGTGGGTGCAGCTACTGCAGCAGTGAGAAATTTGAACATCTATTGTTATAACTACAATGTACACAATTGTACTATGTTCATCATTTTCAGTGCTTCAGTAGCCTTTGCCTATTTTAGTTATTACCAAAGCTTATCCTATCTGAGAGGAGAAAGATATGAATCCACGAGCCCCTTGACAGTAGTCCAATCAAAGCCAGTACTCTAACTGGAAAAGAAATCCAATTCAATGCTTTGTAAAAGTACGTACAAAGGACTTTGTAGTTGCCTCTAAAATGCTTCTAGAGTGCACCCCTTTCCAGTATGTCATCAAAGAAAACAAGGCTCTACTAGAATTTGCCTTAATTCTTCCTGGAATGTTTTATTATATTGGGAATAACAAGAAAAGCTATACGAAGGATCAGTCAACTGCAACTGTCTGAACTGACACAGGTTGTCCCTTTCCAGTCCCATACCAGGAATTCCACAGCTGTATAGCTTTCCTAAAGGACTCAGAACTGACAAGATAATACCCAAGTTCCAAAAACATGATCAGAGTATATAGAATCTCTTCTCCCTGTCAATCAAATTTTGATAGAAATGAGGGAGACAGACGGCTACATGCAGGATATACTCTGAAAGTAGTAAGGGAACATATTGTGGACTTTTTTCTACAGATAATCATATATGCATGGAAAAGCATAAAAGTTTATCCATAAAAATAATTGTAACTTGGATACTCTTGTAGATGTCAGAGCAATAAACCAATTAGTTCACCTAATAGATGACCCAACA
Organism: Protopterus annectens; assembly: GCF_019279795.1. NCBI lineage: Eukaryota > Metazoa > Chordata > Ceratodontiformes > Protopteridae > Protopterus > Protopterus annectens. The sequence goes on along the minus strand of NC_056751.1, from coordinate 402,724,892 downwards.
ACAGCCAGAATAGCTGGTTGAAACTTAGAAACAACTTTCACAGCGCAATATAAAGATCCCAATTCAGTGTCCCCTGAATAATAGCTGACCTTACATATCAACAGAAAAAAAGTCTTTGCAGAACAGCTTGATCAAAATCTGAAATGAAAAGGGGGATCCATGGACAGATATGATGAAATGGCTGAAAAATATCCCCTGCCAAAAGAGTAAATGCACCATAGTGTAGTAATTCATACAAATCTTTAAGAACCAGTGGTAATAATCCCAGATAAGGCATTGTTTATAGGTAAGGTACCAACTTAGAACAGAATCATCCAGGCAGTTGATTTTTTTTGAGATTGGGGTGTATCAAACTCCCCCAGTCTTGTGCAACTACAGCCAGTCTGTGAGGAAGCTTGTGGTAATTACCTATGGTTGACTTCCATCAATGCTAACTGGACCAAAAATGAATCACAGTTTTTGGAAAGTCTTTCAAAATCTTCAGAATGACCCTGGATATTTTATTTATTTTTATTTATTTTACATTTGTTTACCGGGATGGTCCGACTAGACACAGGTCCATTTACAGCGGAGGCCCAAGGAGAACAGCTCCACATTAAATAACATTAATTAAACAAATATGAAAGAACAGTATATGCTTACATGAAACCATATGGGATATACATATCAGTGGGATATAGATATCAGTGGGAATAGGGAAAATGCATATAAGAACACTCCCAGCCATAGGAATAAAAATGCAACTGTTTCCCAGGCCTACCTGCTAGGAGTCTTGGAGCAGAATTTACTTAGTTGTCTGTTTTGAAAGGAGTCAAACAGATCTATGTGAGGTGTTTTCCCCAGCTGTATACATTCCAGGAAATCATCATAGTTCTCTACGTCATCACTAGAAAATGAAAGTTATGTACTTACCATAATGCTAGATCCATGTTGTCTTCTTCTATCCACCTCAACCGATGGATTATTGGATCTGCAAGGATCCAATGTTCACAGATTTTAGACCTTTGAATCCAAGGCTCAGGCTCCTCTCTTACCTATAATTTCCCTCCATCATCATAGTACCTCAGATCATGTTTGCCTGCCTACCACAAGAAGATTCTCTGACAATAATATAAACAAGTAGACAGAAAAACAGGGAAAAACATACCATCTCAAACTGTAATAAGGCAAGGCTCTGGGAAGTTCCAGTACAGTCAATTGGGACCCCATAAACAGGAACACTCTGTCATGGGGGTGGAAAACTGAGGATACGGGAAGAAAACACAAATCTGCCATTATGGTAAATACATAACTTTCATATCTGATGTTGTCTTTTCCATTCATCTTCAACTGATGGGACAGAGTCGGTAACTACCAGAAACCCCAGGGGGTCTCATTGAAGGATATTCTGAAGGATGGTGAAGCCAATAAAAGCCCAAGATCTGGACTGTAAATCCAGTTTGCAGTGGGATGTAAACACATGTACATTAGACAAAGTGGCTGCAGTACAAATATCATCAACAGAAACTCTGGAAAAGAAAGCTGTAGAAGTTGCAACCACTCTAGTGGAATAAGCTTTAGGATTGTGAGGAAATGATAACCATTTAACTTTGTAAGAAAAAGTAATAAAATTGTTTAGCCACTTGGAAAGGATGACTTTAGTAACACAGTTTCCCAACTTAACATGAGAGAAGAGTTAAAGAATTGGTCTGTCTTCCTACAATTCTTAGTGTAATGTATGTGGAATCTCAACTGATGGTGAACATTCAAAAACTGCAATGTATACTCCCATTACTAGAAACATTAGAAAAGAATACTGGCAAGTTAATGGCCTTATTCAAGTTAAATTTTTAAGCTACCTTGGGAAGGAATGCAGTGTTGGTTCAAAGGCACAATTTATCTTTGTCAAAATCAATTAAGGCTCTTCCAGGAAGGAGTCTGGAGCTCTGAAATCCTTTGAGCAGAACTGACTGCCAACAGAAAGAGCATTTCCAAGAAAGCGACTTCATCTCTGCTGTAGTAGTAGCTTCAAAAGGGGTTTTTGTTAAGGCCTTGTGTAGAAGCATGATATCTTAAGGTGATATCCCATGGTGGAACAGGGTCCCCTCAGAGGAGAACAAAGGAGAAAAGTACTTTTCAAGAAGGCTTTCAATAATTTGAGCAAAGCAATAAGGGTATGATCCTCACCCAAATGAAAATTAGAGATGTAGCCATTTTGAACCCTGATGGTAGAAAAACTAGCCCCTTTCCAAAACAGATCAGCTAGGATGCCCAAATTAGAAGGGAATGGGGATGAAAAGGGATCAATACCCACTGAAGAAACCCAAATAGAAAATCTCTTTCACTTATTTTGTACTTTTCTAGTAGACGACTTTTGAGAGTATGTCAAAATATGAAGAACAGGGGAGGAGGAAAGCCTGTTCTCTCTGGTCATCAGTGGAACTGGAAAAAACATACTGTTAGTGTCAGGGCTTTTATGTCCAGGTGAGGCTTGACAGATGGATAAGAGATGAGGTCTAGAAGATGTTCTAGAATGCTTTTGTTATTATTTCTGCAAACATGGCTATCCATGTTATAGGGTACAGAAACAAGCACCTCAACTGCCTCATGAGCCACAGCTGAGCAACCCTTCAGGAGTGCTGGAATGGTTTGACAGTGAAGTCTGCAGACCCCCCTCTGCCATAAGGGCAATGTCCATTATTGTTATTCCCCCCTCTGCCTATGGTAGGTCTATCACCAGATGTGTCATGTTTAAAACCCTGTGATTTATGGAAACAAGACCTCTTACCACCCTTTGGTTCCTAATGAAAGTCCTTTGTGGGGGGTGGAAATGCTGATTCCAATGCTTACTTGCTCACATCTGGAAAGCATTTATTTAACCTTATGCCCAAAATAGAGTGAAGCCATTATAAAGAGTCTATAAGAAGGAAGTCTTAAAGTTCTCTCAAAGTCACAGAGATGCATCCAGGCATGATGGCAAATGGCAATGCCAGAGTCTGCTGCTCTAGAAGTGTCATCTGCTGTTTGGGATAACAAGCACATGGACATATTAGAAAGAGATTGTAGGGCAGCCAAATGTGAGTCCACAGTTTTACAGAACTTTGCAGTTAAGGATCCTGAGAGAGATTTGGAGTTTTTTTTAAGCCAGATCTCTCTGAAAACACATCAAGTAAGTTAAATGATTCAGTACCATTAAAGCAAACATTGCTGAAGCATAAACCTGGTTTCCAAATCTGTCAAACACCCTTTAATCCCTATTAGGGGAATGGACAGTAGAGTTCTCCTCTGATAGCTCTTTCTCTGTGGTTACTGCTACCAAAATGGAATCCACAGTAGGAACCTTGCTCCAGTGTGGCCTGACTTTAGGAAATACCAAAATTTTGTCCAGTTTTCTGGGAATTGGCTCCATCATGTCCAGCTTCTTCCAAGCCCAATGAGAGACCAAATCCATGAGTTCATCAGCAGGAGGGCCCACCCAGAAAGAAGATGGGCCAGTTCTGAAGGCTGTGAAAAATACTGATTCCACTTGGTAGGAGGCAATATTGGGTCATCCCTGTTGTCTCAACAGTTCCAAAATGCCTCTAAAGGAGATGTCTTCCAAGGAGATCTAAGGGAACCCTCCCCTTCCCAGAAATCAATATCCTCATAGGTTCATAGGTTCATAGATGTTTACTAGGCTAACGACCACAAGGGCCTTTTTAAGCCTAGCCATGCATCCCAAATCTCTGACAAGTTCTGATACCCTTGATAAGTGTAAGCAGGGTTTGGGAGATGAAACATTCACAAGCAGGGACCTGGAAGATAAGCCAGTCACAGGTTGCCTGTAGGAGTCAATATGCTTTCTTTTGCAGGTATGCTTCTTTCATCTTCTGTTGGGGAAGCTCTAGAGAAAACTCAAAAGCAGACAGGAAGCCAACAATGAGAACTGTATCGAAATCTCTTGAAGCTGTCTCTCTGATGGAAACAGGAGGATGAGGAGGTACTGCAGATTTCAGCAGAGGTTGGCATGGTTTTGAGCATGCGAGAGATATTCCTTCTCTAGATTTAGAGAGTACTCCTTCAAAGTCATCAAAAACCAAAGCCAGAACCAGTCCAAAAGTTTGAACTGTGGGATCCAAAAAAACCCAACAAAGGCATGATCAGAGATCTGATCTGGCTCAGCTTTGAAGCAGATACTGGAGCAAAGTTGTTTGCAGCTGAAGCTTTAAAAAAGTGAAGGCTGTGAGAGACTCTGAGTTGATCCTGACACCCCCCAAGCACTGGCACCAGCCTCCTGGATCTGGGACGCTTCGAGATCTCATGCTGTTATTGTCAGACAAGTAAGAGATAATGTCAGAGTTGAAGATGTCTACACTGTCAGCTCCAATGCAGGCAGTCCCTGTAGAACACTCAGATCAAAACACTGAACCTAAAGATCAGATTGGTGAAGAAAAAAATAAAAGAGGGGATGAAGTGATAGTTCCCAGCCCACCAAAAGTGGGAGGTGCAGGGAAGACCCCCATCTGAATCTGGGTCCTCAAAATCTTCCTCATCATTCTGTCCACATCTACCTCAGACAGGCTCTTTGATGACTACACAGATATCAGGGAAGTAGTCATTGATGGCAGCCTAGATGACCGATGAAGGGACCTTTCCTGGAGAAAGGGTTATCAGAGTACAGAGAGGCTCTGAGGAAAACTTTTTCCACAACAGGAGGAGTAGAAGCGTGAAACCTAATGGGTTCTGATGAAGGAGTTGAATCCAAAGATTTTGGAAGCTGGGCACCGCAAAGGGTCCAATAGTTCAGTGGATCTCTTCTGAGCTTCTTTTGCATGAGACTTGTCCTTATCCAAAGATTTTTCCTTGGAAGATTCTTTTTCCTTCTCCCTATCCTTATCTTTAGACTTGTCTCCCTTACTGTTCTCCCCAGATTTCTTTCTAGAGGGAGTGATAGATTGAAAGGAGGTCAATTCCCCATCTGTGGCTGGGAGAAGAACCTTAAGTAGAAGTTTAGACTTATAGTCCAAAAGAGCCCAAGCCCCAAAAGCTGAACACAAATCCTAATTCAGGTGTGAGGTCCCCAAACAATATACAGACTTATCATGTGGGTCTTGAGAGGGAATCTCGTGACAACAAGCAGTACATTTCTGGAAGCCAAGGCCTTGTCAGACATGTCTGGTAAAGGAGAAAAGTAACACCACTAGAAAAACAAAATTCCATAAACACCAAGCACAAGTACAAAAAGATATGTTATGCCCAGTAGTACTAGAAAACTACTCTTAACAAAGATAGAGACACAATATACAAAAAGTGAATATATATATGTGTGTGTATATATATATATATATATATATATATATATATATATATATATATATATATATATATATAAAAAACCACTGCTAAATACCGTACACTCAGTCTACAGATGCCCAAAATCCCGAGACCAAACAACCGAAACACTACAATACCGAAAAACCAAAACCACGAAATTCAAACTACCAAAAACTACACACAACATACACCACACACAGACACATACACACACCTTCCCCCAAAATACAAACACACAAACCTAACCTACAGACAAGCAGGGGAGCAAGACCCCCTGCACCCAACATGTGGGGGCAAGCCCCCTACACCCCCCTACTTAAATATTCTAACTCCAATGTCACACCTACTTATATATACATATATATATATATATATATATATATATATATATATATATATATATATTTTTTTTTTTTTTTAGGTAAAAGAGAGAACAGAGGAAAGAAAAAAAAACAGATCTGTGCCTGACGTATAAAGCCATGTCCAACCTGGAATTAATGGACATGCTGCACCTCAGAAAATCCAAATCCCATCGATCTACGCGCTCGAGAGACTTGAACCTTAGCACTGAAATAAATAGGACATGCTGGAGGGACAGATTCATAACCCAGAGGCTCCCTTCACTCTGGAATAAAATCCCAGTCCAGGTTAGGCAGAGTCCCTCATTGACTCTCTTCAAGAGGAATCTTGATGAGTGGATGGGAGATAGTAGGTTTACCCCAGGTATCACTTCTGTGTCACTGTTAGACAGAGGCACAGTATACTAACCTTGAAAAAGGGCATAGCAAAATTCATTTAAAATGGGTGGTGAAAGCCAAACACACTCTGGCTAGGCTTATAAATGCCCTAGGGCAGATAGCCTAGTATGAACCTATGAATCTATGAAAGAATTAAGGTATGTTTTCTGAATAGAAAGGGAGAATGCTGGGAAGAAAGTACAAAGGATACTGACAAAAACCCAGAAACAATATTCACTTATCTGTATAAAAATTTGAATAGCCAAGCACTGAGCCAAAGACCATGTCAGTAGTATATGAGTGGTAAACAAGATCTGAGATACTATGATGACAGGGGGGATTATGGGTAGAAGAGGAGCCTGAACATCGGACCCAAAGGTCTAAAAGCTGCTGGCTGTAATAACCCATCAGTTGAGGATGGATGAAAGGGACAATGTTGGATCTAGGTAAAGCATGAAATAACCACAGAAAAAAACAAAGAACCACAATCAGGGATGGGGTGTACGTGTTCCCACTATCAGCTTAGAAAAGTTGAAAGTGTAACATCTTTTGTGTTACCACGTAGTTAATTAAGCATATGATTTCTGGAAGTGAAATGTCTATCATGTAAAAACTTCAATCCTCAATGCTTTGTCAGAAAACCACAAACTGTATGAGGAAAAAAAAAAAAAACAATAGTCACCCTGGAATATCCCTCTTTGAATTGTTATCCCTGGAATAATAATTTGTCCTTTATCTTAACTGCAAAGTGGTTTCCAACTGTTTCATGGTCACTGTAATATAATCAATCAGTGTAAGGTTTATCTAATACATTTTAAGCACTCTTTTATTGATGAATGTGGAATATTGTCAAATATTTTTTTTATAGTCTGTCCATGCCAAACTTAGATTATTGCCCTTTCTACAACTTTCCATTATGACTTTATTTAACAACAAATGAGCCTTCGTTCCATATGACTTTCTTTTGTTACCTTTTTATTCTGTTGCCATTATTGAGTGTTTTCTTCTAAATGACTATAAAGTTTGTTGGCATCAATTCCAGTGTATAATTTATACATCGTCGGAAAGCAAGTTATTGGTCTATAGTTTTTAGGATATCTTGCAAGTTCAACCTCAAGCAGGACTATTGTTTTGCATGTTGTTATCCAGGTTGATGTCTGTTTGGGGTGTGCATATAAATCATTCTTACTCATGGCTAAATCTTCATGTAAAGATGTTAATACTTTTAGCCAGAAGTTAGGTACTGCATCTGGGCCTGGGGTTTCCAATTAGGAACTTTTCTTAATTTTGTTTCAATTTCTCTGGCTGTTACTTCCTCCAATTCCATATCCTGTATACTTGAACTTTTTGTTCTTTCTTTCACTTCTATCCATTCAGCATCTTTGTTACATTCCACTCTGTCTTCATAGATATTTCTCCAAGATGTAACTATTTCTTCTATTTTTGTTGGTGTTTCAATTCCTTTTGCCTTGTTTCCCAGTTCTCTCTAAAACTTTTTTTGGGTCATCAATAAATTGCTTATTTTGTACTTTTCCTTTATGTTTATCTGCACATCTTCTAACTTTTTCTGCCTGTGCTGATATGTTTAGTTTATTATTTGCGATAGTGCATGATAAATCCTGATCTCTCCTGATACTGCATATTGCTTATGTCACATCTCTCTTTCTCAGTATTTTTGTTGATCCGTACACTCTTTTATACTCTCCTAACAGTGGCACTTCTTGTCTTAATTGCTTTATAGTTTTCTCTGTTCAGTACTTCCATGATGGCATTTAATTTCTCTCATTCCTTTCCATTACTGCCTGCACAGTAATATATCCTATTTATTTCTGTTATATCCCATGAATTTCTATGAACAGTTCTAATTACTGTGTTTGTGTTTTCAAAATTGTAACTTTTGGGGATTTATTAACTTTCTGTAATCTATTTCTTTCATTGATGTTAAAATGTCTGTCCATCTCTATTAAATCAAGCAACCCTTCTCTTGGATAATTTTCTTCTAAACTGAACGCACATTCTTTGTTCTCCATTTCCTGTAGGCATTCAGAAAGTTCTAGAGCATTCTCTTCAGTTTCATCCTGTGCAATCCATTACTCTTTCATATGGGAACTCAGTGGCCTATCTCTCCACAATATTGACAGTGTCAGATTTGCCACAGTTTCCTGTTCCTTCCCTTGCTGTGCAACTCCAACTGAACTTTTGTACTGGTTTCCTGTGGAAGGCTCCATAGTATCTTCATATGACAACTGATCGGATGTTACCTGCTCCACTGGTTTCCCCTTAATTTGGGGATCCATTGCTCTATCCTGCTGCGATGTTATCAGAGTTAGATTTTTTACACTAAATTATTCCCTTTGCAGCTAATCCATAACCTCAGTTTCTATTTCTTTAACTTCTCCATTACTAACCCTCTTTTCTACTTTTCCTCTTTATTTTCTGTTTTGTTCTTTTGTTTTTGTATGCAGTTATTTACATGTTCATTGAATTTAGAAGTGAAGAATTTCACATTTTAATGGGGTCCTCAGGGTGGAAGGGAAAGTTCAAATTTTCCAGGTCATTACTCAGCTTTAATAGATATGTTTTGGCATAATCTGAGTAATGAGTTACTGGAAGATGCTTCTCGCTTGAGTCTCATGGTGAATATGACTGATTTATGGTCTGATTTGATTAGGAGGGGTGTTACAAATGGAAGGGAACAGAACTGTTCCATTATAAGTAAGATTCAAGTTCAAGATTTTGTCTCCCTCTTTGGGGGTATGGATTAGCTGGTCCAGTGAGTTTGAAGTCCAGAAATCTCTGGTCATTCAAGCATAGTTAATAAATTCATCCAGTTAAATAAAAATTCACATGTAACTCATTGGACAGCAAACAGGCTCACAACTAGAACCTGAAACATTAAAGTGGGTGGATCTACCTCCAAATGGGACCTGTGACTAGCAGAGTACCCCAGGGCTTGTTCCTCACCAACTTTTTTTTTGGCATCTACTTCTCAGAGATCAAGGCTTCTGGCTGGCAAAGTTTGCTGATGACTGTAGACTTAGTAGCATTATACACTCTGAAGAAGAAACAAATATCCTTCTGGAAAGCCTGTCACAAACAAAAAGTTGGTCTCCAAACCATGGCCTAAAACTAATTTCCAAAAAGTAAATAACTGTATCCTGTAGCAAGCAAGATGTCCCCTGAAACTAGCAAAACAACAATACACCAGTGAAAATTGACCCATTATTGAGGGACCTTGGAATATATGTAGACAATAAGCTGTTGTTTGATCACCTTGTGTTGACTAGTGTTAGGAAGCCCTTCTTTATATCACAAATCATTAGCAAGGTTATGACATCCAAATCTAGGGAGGTGATCATTCCACTATAAAATGCACTCATTAGGCAAATCACTGAATATAATGCCTCACTCGGCATGTACCTGTCCAAGTGCCTGACTCAACTCAAGTAGCAATGTTTTCTCAGAAATAAAATCAATGGACTAAATCTCAAAAGCTATCCAGACAACTTTAAAGCCCTGTCCCTCTTCTCAGTCTCCTACAGGCTGCTAAGCAGAGATCTCTGCCTCACAGACAGACTCTTTACCAACCCCATTCTTCAGACCATCTACACTCTAGCTCAAATAGTGTTAGAAACAATCACTCTAAAGACCTCAATCTGTATTGGAACTTACAAAAAACATGCTGGAGGAATAGATATGTGTCATAGAGAATACCAATTATCTGGAAATGAGTTACCCTCTATGTGAAGTTAAGTATGTTTTTTGCTTTATTCAAGATCAACATAGTTGCATGGATGGGAAATGGTAAATTTAACCCTGGTTTGACATCCTTGCATTTTATGGATGGGGGAACATGCAAAATACCTGATCTAGGCTAATGGCTATTCATACTGCCTATATAAAGGGTTCTTGCATAATACTAAAGTATTATGTCACACAGGGCTATACAAGACTTCTGAAAACACAGGGGCCTTGGTAGTAAACTACTAAGAATAGAAACTCAGTGGGAATGCATGGCTAGACTGCTAAATATCCTCATAGATCAGTAGCCTAGTAAGAACCGACAAACCAATAAAACTCCAAAAAAGAATGACTGATTCCAGACTCTGTAGGGTCAACATTCTGAATTTTGGTACTTTCACAAACAGGCTGAGAAAGGACCAACTTAGAAATGGTCTCCAGGAAAGATCTTTCTTTGCTACTAGATACATTCTGGAGTGTTAAGTCTTACCCCCTTTGGTCTAAAGGCAATGGTTATATGACTCCTAGGGTCAGCATGTGTTGAAGAACCTGAGGAAATAACTCTGGCTGATATGGTATAGAGGAATTCCCCTGAAAGGAGATATGTGTATCCAGTTCCAACTGTAACCCTCCTAAATCACTTTTATTACCCATAAATATGAAACAATCTGTTGCCAAAGGGGAAGACTGACAGCCAACTTTCAGGATAGACTTAGAGATGGGTCCAGAGAGAGTGTTAAGAATGCTGGCATAATTATTTTGAAGATGTAGTTTGCCCCCTTTTTTTTTCCTACCATCTCTTTTTGGTTCCCTGTTTGCCGGCAGATGGCAGGGATTGCCTATTTTTGTCTTTTGAAAGAAGCAAAGGACTTGTAAGATTTATTATGGTGGGATGAAAAATTTTAGAAACCCACTGAATCAGTTTTCATGTTTCGTCAAACTGGTTGAGAACCTGAGTAGTGGAAAGGCCAAGCAAAAGGCCAAGCAAAACCTCCTTAACCTCTTTATCTAAAGTAGAGTTTAAAATCTTAAACTTTGCCTCATCAGAAAACTTTTGATTAAATACCCAGGCATATCTTCTCAAAACAATAGCAGTAACAGTGGCCATAGATATAATATCTGCAGAATGATGCACATTCCTCAAAGCATGTCTATACACCAGAGAAAGATTAACAATAATGGGATTCAGATAGGACCTACTTTATGAAGGAACTAAGGCAGAATAATCTCTTACACTGTCTACATAGCTAAGAATGTGTTAGTTTGAGATACTTTATAAAGTCTTTCTGCCTTTTTGGAGACTAAAAGTCAGAGTTATTGCAAGCAGCATTTAACACATCCTTCAAGGCTGGCATGATAGGAGGACTGTGTGTACCGTGTAGCATTTCCACTTGTAACATATCATAACATTTCCACAATTCAGGAAGTACAAATACTTGTTCCCACAAAGATACTCAACTCATCCTGGAAATAGTCTCAGAAAAGAAAAACTCCTCTAAAGGAGTTGAAGAGGACCAACTTTCCTTTGATTCAGTGACTTGGGCTTGAAAATCTATGGGAGAAGAAGCATTGTCTCTGTCTACATGAAACTCCTCTGTATATTTTCTGCAGAAACTTCTTTAAAAGAGAAAAGAAAATGAACTTTTTATTAACCAGTCCACCATTTCAGTATTTACAAACAGTGCAATCCTCATGCATGGTGTGTTAATAATTGTACCTCAGACAGACCGTATACTAAATTGCACCATTTACATTTAATCATGGGTTCCATCTTATATGGCAACTTAAAATGCAGGTTATTAGGATAAGAAAGAAATTATGTATCATTACTTTATGCAATAAGCCCAGAATTTTCTTATAGAAGATATACAAAGAGATTAAGAGAGAAATTAGAGGAAAGAAAAATACTTGCACAAAAAAAAACTGTCAAATGCTTCAAATGCAAATTTGTGTTCATTAATACAACAGATTCATGAAAAAAACTATATAGACCAAGAAACCTTGGGATGTTTGGAAAAAGAAGCGACCGAGGAAGCACAAAAATATAAAGAACAAAATCTAGAGATTTCTGAAAGGCATAAAAAAGAAATATGGACATGGGAAAGAAAGAAAGATCTGATATGGTGTAATATTAATGCAAAGGAGAAAGCCAAATTAATCAATACAAAAAAGCACCCCCAAAGATATTTGAAGAGAAATACAGGCAAATGCACCCAGATATGGAAGTTCACTGTACAAAAAATAAGATCACAAACAGGGAATGCAGAACAGAAGATTAGTAAAGCAGAAGTTAAAAAAATAGAAGCTGAATTTATGGAATACATGTGTAGTGAAGGATTTAGTGTAGAAAATCTAACACAGGTTATATCATAGCATGATGGAATGATTAGTTCCCCATGTAAGGAAAAACAGGAGGAGCAGGAGACATCTGAATAAAAAATATGGACATAGGAAAGAAAAAGAGATTTAATATGGTGCAATATTTCTGTAAAGGAGAAAGCAAAATTAATCAATGCAAAAAGAGCAGCAGCAAAGACATCTGACGAGAAATACAGGCAAAAGCATCTGGCTATGGAAAATTGTATAATATAAAAAATAAGAAAACAAACAGGGAAAGTAGAAAGGAGAATTAGTAATGAAGAAGTTAAAGAAATAGAAACTGAGGGTATGGATTACCTGCAAAATGAAGGATTTAGTGTAAAAATCTAACTCTGATAACACCACAGCAGGATAGGATAATGAATACCCAAATTAAGGAGAAACCAGTGGAGTGGGAAACATCTGATCAGTTACCATATGAAGATAGTTTGGAACCCAAAGTAGGAAGCCAGTATAAAAGTTCAATTGGAGTTGCACAGCAAGGAGGGAAATAGAAAACGGTGGCAACTCTGAAGCAGTCAATGTTGTAGAATGATAGGCCAGTGAGTTCCCATATGAAACAGCAACAGATAACACAGGATGAAACTGAAGAGAATGTGGCACAGGAAGATGCTCTGGAACTTTTTGTAGAATACCCACAGGATTGGGAAAACAAAGAATATGCCTTCAGTTTAAAAGAAAATGATCCAAGGGAAGAGTTGCTTGATTTAATAAAGATGGCTAGACATATTAAGATTAATGAAAGAAATAGACTACAGAAAGTCAATAAGACCCCAAATGAAAGAAGTTTGATAAAACAAATGAACACAGTAATCAGGACTGTTCATAGAAAGTCATGCGATATAATAGAAGTAATAAAAATACAGGGCAGTAAGGGAGAGCAAGAAGAGAAAACAAAAGCCATTATGGAAGTATCAAATAGAGAAAACTATAAAGTAATTAAGACAAGAAGTGTCACTATTAGAAGATTACAGAAGAGGGAATGGATCAACAAACATACTCAGAAAGATAGACGTGATAAAAGCAGAAAGCATTATCAGAACAGATCAGGATCTATTGTACACTATTGGAAATAATAAACTAAAGATATCAGCACAGGCAGAAAAACATAGAAGATATCCAGATAATTATAAAGGAAAAGTCCAAAATAAGCAATTTATTGATGACCCAAAAAGTTTTATAGAGAATTGGGAAATAAGGCAAAAGGAAGTGAAACACTACAAAAAAAAAAAGAAATATAGACATCTTGGAGAAATATCTAGGAAGAGCCTGTAGAACATAACAAAGATACTGAATGGATAGAAGAAGTAAAAGAAATAATAGAAGCTCAAATGTACAGGACATGAAATGGGATGAAGTAATGACCAGAGAAATTGAAATAAAATTAAGAAAAGCTCCTAATTAGAAATCCCCAGGCTCAGATGCAGCATCTAACTTCTGGCTAAAATTATTAACATCTTTACGTGAAGATTTAGCTACGAGTAAGAACTATTTATATGTGCACTCCGAACAGACATCAATAGGTTAACAACAGAAAAAGCAATACTCCTGCAAGCTATCCTAAAAAAACTATAGACCAATAGCTTGCCTTCCAATAATGTATAAACTCTACACTGGAATTGATGCTGATAGATTGGGTCTATATCACGTCATCGAATGCTGAAAACTGCGAACGATGATTGATCGACCCCATTTCACTGAAAGCTGAAAATATCGACAGCTCAGAGCAGCGATTTCTTTCCTAGGGAAAGAAATCGCTGTTCCAACAAAAAAAAGAAAAAAAGTAAACAGTTAAAACACATACACACCTACCTTAACCCTGCTTCTAAACCATAATAAAAAAGTAAACAGTTTAAAACATATATCCGCCTAACTTAACCCTACTTCTAACCCCCCCAAAAAAGTAAACATATATACACGTAACTAAACCCTACTTCTAACCCTAAGGTGTACGCTAAATATATTACTATATATGCACTTACCTTAACCTGCACTCTAACCTTAAGGTCAGTAACTATTGCACATTTACGTTCGGAAGCCATACCGGATAAGGGAATCTCTGACACCGCACTCCGAGTCTGCACTACAGTGTAAAACACAGCAAACTAATGAAGCGGCCAAGTGACTTCTTTCCCAGGGAAAGAATTCGTTGAAAAGCCACTTCGCTATTTTGCCTGTTTGCTATTTTCAGTTCGGTGAAAACGCATTTGATAAAATGTGTTTTCAATTACGTCATAGGGACCCGATAGATTTTGTTGTCATTTAGAAAAAAACTCAATTGTGGCAATACAACAAAATGGTAACAAAAGAAAGTCATGTGGAACAAAGGTCATTTGTTGCTAAATAAAGTCATAATGGAGAACTGTAAAAGGGGAAGAACCGAGTCTATATCAGTTCATCGAAATGTCTGAAGTTCGAACACCGTATGTTCGAACTTTAAACCATGAACTGCAAAAACATCGAAGTCTTAAAACAGCAATTTTTTTCCCAGGGAAAAAAATCACTGTTCCAAGAAACATACATGCAACACAAACACACCAAAACAACATCAATCCACACACATACACTCAAACTCCTACATCTAACCCTACACTAAACTGTACATACACTACTACCTATCCACTTACCTTAACCCAAACCCTAACAGTAAGGTCCATCACTATCGCAAACTCACCTGACCTGTGCCCTAACCCTAACTCACCTATCCCACCCTAACCCTAAAGTCTTTCACTATCGCAAACCCACCTCACCCACACCCTAACTCTAACTCACCTAACCCACGCCCTAACCCTAACATCCACACAATCGCACACTTACCTGAACCCGACCCGTAACTTCCCACCACAGTCCTAATACTTACGAAGCCACAGAAACGGACCACTGAATTCTTTCTCTGGGAAAGAATTTGGTGGGCCACGGCTTCGCGATTACCAGTATTCAAACTTTACAGTTTGAACATCTGGTATTCGATATTCAGCCATTTCGACAGACTGATATAAACCCGAAGAACCTATGTATAGCATGGATAGACTACAAAAAAACATTTGACAGCATCCCACATTCATGGATAAAAGAGTACTTACAAATGTATAAGATACACCCTACACTGATCAATTACATCACAATGACCGTGAAACAGTGGCAAACCACTTTGCAGTTAACCCATGATAAACAACAAATTAGTATGCCAGGGATAAAAATTCAAAGGGGGATATTCCAGGGAGACCCTGTGTCATTGGTACTCTTTTGTCTTGCCCTTAACCCATTAAGCTATATGTTTAACAGATTAGGTCATGGCTACAATTTGGCTCCCAGAAAACAACAATGTAAAGACTTCTCATCTTCTGTTTGTGGATGATTTAAAACTATATAGTTTGTCAGATGAGGAACTGAAAGTACAACTACAAGTGGTCAAAACTTTCTCAGATTATATAAGAATGTCATTTGGTCTTGATAAACATGGAAATGCAACCTTTAAACAGGAAAGGTACAGCACCAAGAAATTATCAGTCTGGGACAGGAATGTGATATAAAAGAACTTGAGCAGGAGGGAGTGTATAAATATTTGGGAATTTCTGAAGGATCAACAATAAAACATGAAAAAATGTGAATAAAACTTAGGAATATTTTAGAAGACTAAAATTAATATTGGAAACTACTCTGACATCTAGGAACAAAGTCCAAGCTATAAACCAATTTGCTCTTCTTGTCATATCTTACAGTTTTGGAGTGATTGACTGGCCCAAAAGGTATTGGACCAGTTGGACAGGAAAACAAGAAAAATGCTTCATGCTTATCAAATGATTTATAAAAATCAGTGTATACCAACATTATATATTCCCTGTTGTGAAACAGGTATGGGCCTCCTTGAAATTGATTACATGTATAGATCTGCAGTCATAGGACTGCATACATGTCTGCTGACCTCACAAGATCCAAATATAGTGAAAGTTTTAAAACATGAGGAGAATAAGTCTAAGATGACTTCCCTGCTTAGTTTAGCAGAAGTATATCGGTGTCAAGCAGGAATGGAAATCAAAACAGAAGTAGATAAAAATCAGACAGCAACTAAATGTGTCAAAAAAACAAAAGAAAGAATATAAGGTGAAGGATCATATGAGAAAGCAAGACGTGGAAAATGCATAAAAATAGAAACCTCCACGGGCAGCCCATGCTATTGGACTGCCGGACTGCAGCCCCCCCAGCTGTAAAAATAAAGAAATTAAAAGAAAATAAAAGATAAAAAAAATTAAAAATTCACAGACTAGTCCAGACTGCTGCTGAGACTGTCTGGAGCATGCGCAGACTGTTTCAGCAGCAGTCTGGACTGGGAAACATGTAAGAGCAGAGATCCCAGAAGTCTATGCAGTTGTAACTGCATAGATTGTCACTGGAAACTCATCGGACTCAGACTGCAATGTCAGCAGTCTCATCAGGGGAAGATCTCACATGGTGGATGTGCTCAGGCAGGGGTTTGCAGCAGCTATGGATTTATGGCACAAAGGGATTTGGAGCAGGTTTGCAGCTATGGATTTATGGCACAAGATCTACTACAGGTAAGGGTGTGTGTGTGTGTGTGTGTGTGTGTGTGTGTAAATGCCCCAGTTGCTATATACTGGTGGCTAGACTCATGGTGGTGTGGTAGGGAATACCTCAGGTTTGAACCCTGTACCTTATATGCAGGTGTTAAAGACCTGAATTCCCTCCCCACCACCATTTGTAAAAAATTGCAGATTTTTGCCTCATATTTGATCTGATCTGTTCCTCATAATATCTGTGGTTTCTAAATGCTGCAATGCTTTATATTGGATGGTGCAGTGGTAGCATTGTTGCCTCCCAGCTGCAGGCTCTCAGGTTTGATTCTTGGATGGGGTGCCTTCTGTGTGGGGTCTGCATCTTCTCCCTGTGTTTGTGGGGGTTTGCTTTTGTGTCCTCCCATGTTACAAAGACATGTCTGCATTATTTCTTCCTGGGCCTCTGCTGAAATTTTTTTTTTGTTCCAAGTCAGACTGTCCTGATTAACAAATGTTAAATAAAATTGACAGACATTTGAATTTCAGACTTCAGGTTTCTGAATGTTTAATTCCTTACATATTTGATTGTGCAGTGGTAGCATTGTTGCCTCACAACTATAGGTTTTCTGGTTTGATTCTTGGCTGGAGTGCCTTCTGTGTGGAGTCTGCATCTTATCCCTGTGTTTGTGTGGATTTGCTCTGGTGTCTTGCCATTTTACAAAGACATGTGTCTGCAGTATATTTTTGTTCCGTCAGAAGTAAAATTGACAGGCATTTGAATTTCAGACTTCATATTCTTCAGAAAATACATAGTAACACAACCTAAGTTTATAAGATGAATATTTGAAATTTGTCCTTATTTTTGGGATTGTATTACCCCATTATTGGCTTTGTCCAGGTTTTTTGTGCTAAATCTGACAGCTATGGCAAGAACTGAATTCACTGAATATGTTTGAGGGCTGTATTCCCTCATTACTGGGTTTGTTCAGGTGTTTTGTGCTAAGAGGTTGACAGCTATGGTGAGAACAGAATTCATTAAATGATAGCCATTTAAGTTTCAGTCTTCCGCTCTTTCACAAAGCAGCTGATTTGGCATAGTGGTATGTTGCTCTGACTGTTTTGCACAGGGACCTTGGCAGTCAAATGTATGGTGGTAACACAGCATTTTTCTTTCACAAAGTAGGTGATTTGGCATAGTGGTATGTTGCTCTGACTGTTTTGCACAGGGACATTGGTAGTAAAATGTACGGTGGTAAAACAGCATTTTTCTTTCACAAAGCAGCTGATTTGGCATAGTGGTATGTTGCTCTGACTCTATTGCACAGGGACCTTGGCAGTAAAATGTATGGTGGTAACACAGCATTTTATTCTAGCAACTTTCCAAGATTATACAAGCAATGTTTAATGTGTCCCTGTTTTTTGGGCTTTTGACCCCCCCCCCCTCCAATAAATTTGGCTTTTTCCAGATTTCTTGTGCTGATAAGTTGAGATGCAGTTGAGTATTGAGTAGATTTTACAAGGAGCTGAGAGCTGCAGGGAAAGAGAAGTTTAGTGCTGCTTATGCTAAGTCAGCTTGCATTGTTAATAGCACAACAGGTTGTGTACTTGCTTTTGATGCAGAAGGTTGTTGGTTCTACTCCCACAAGGGGTGAATGCTGCCATACTGAAAAAGTTAAGATACTAACTATGAGCCTGTTATCAGTTTGCCATCCATTTCCTATTGCAATATTACTAGCTTATCATTTTAATGTAATATAGGCAATTTATTCCTCAGGGGCATCAGATACTTTATTTTTTGATGAAACCAAGAAATATAAAGGTGTTTGCTAGCAGCAACCTCTTCATTAGTTACAGATTTATTTAATGTGGAATTATTTAGATGACTTTTTTACTTCTTCAGAGATTGTGCATATTTACTGATAATGGTGGACTGTAGAATTGTACATATTTACTGATAATGGTGGACTGTAGAATTGTACATATTTACTGATAATGGTGGACTGTAGAAGTTTGAGTAGACTTTTATGATGTTAATGTTCTGAACTGGGCAGTTTTGTCATTATGGGTGCATGCATTTTGTTTCATTGTTTACTGGAAAGATGTTCTGAATTGGGCAGTTTTGTAATTATTGGTGCATACGTTTTGTTTCATAGTTTACTGGAAAAATGTTCAAAACAATAGGAAGGTGTATCAAAGAGCACATGTATGTTTCATATGCAAGGGGCCTATGATTTGAAAACAGCCCAGAATTAATCTTTATCTGCCACTGGTAAAATGTATTTTCTTTGAATGTGGGTTTCAATGCTGTTTCAATGAATGTGAGTTTCAAGGGCAGAGAAGTTTTAATGCTAAGTTTGTTTAGCAGATGTCTTAGTGTTTGTGCTGTAAAATGCAAAATAAAACTTTCAAATGAAGTCCAAATCATCATAGAAGTAAATCAGTATGCACATTAGTGTTTATGGTAAACGGAGTGAAATAGCCAAGTAAAGGATCATTGGAATGGCTGCAGGAGAAGGCTCCATTTGACCATGATTTTGTGAGGGGGAAGGGTGGCAAACTTAAAGACAGCCCCAGCTGAACTATACCTCCCAACTGTCCAGATTTTCAAAGAATGAATAGATTTTTGCTTCTTATTTTTGGTTTGTTCCTCATAAAATTTGTGGTTTTCTGGCAAATCATTTAGGAATTAAGTCACTAAATAATGACACACTGAGTTTCAGACTTCATAACCTTCAGAAAAATGCATGCTAAAGTAAGACCTGTTGTTCTATCAACGGTCTCAGTTTATACAACAGCAATTTTTAGTACTGTTTATATGTTCCCCCAATATATTTGGCCTTGTCCAGATTTATTGCATTAACAGGTTGAGAGGTACATGCAAATAAATTGCTTTATAGAATTAGGCATAGCCAAACCTCTCAACTGTCCCTGATTTTGGCTCAAAATGTTGCTCTTCCCCTAATAATCCCTCCAGAAAATAGCAATTTTGGAAGAAAACATGGAGGGTTTACAATTAAGAAATAACTGTAATAATCAGAGTTATAGATTACTTTTATTTCAGAAATGCATGTAGATTCTTTTATTTTGTCAGCTGCTCAAGTTAGCAGTACTAATATTAAAGTGTCCCTTCTTTGACAGGTTCCCAGCTGTATTGTGTGGCTATTTTATATTTTTACATCACATTTTTGGTCCATTTTTCATAAAATTGTGGGTTTTTTTGGCAAATTAGTGACAAATCATTAAAGACTGAAGTTAGAAAATAATGACAGACATTTGAGTTTCAGATTTCATACCATTCAGAAAATTCATACTAATGCAAGACCTATTCTATTATCTTTCTAAATTTATAAGAGCAATATTTAAAAATTGTCCTTATTTTTGGGCCTTTGTCCCACTTCTTTGTATGGCTTTGTCCATATTTCTTGCTCTGAGGTTGAGAGGTATGACAAATATGTCAGGGCCATCACAGTCAGCCAGAGACATTTCAAATTGTGCCATACTTGTTGCACCCCACTCCTCCATGTAGTGACTCTGGATGTGTCGAAGCAAGGCAAGGAGTAGTTATGCAGTGTAAATGTGCAGAGTACCCCCCCCCCCCATCCAAGGTAGACACAAGTACTACAGTGGCTTTTCATCTGTCCTTGATTTTTGCAGACTGGTCTGGTTTCTATCAAATTTTTTGTACTGTTGATTTATGCTTATTACTCAAAGTGCCTGTTGCTCTGTGTTTAAGTAGCAATACTTTAATGACCATCAGGTAAGCTTGGCTGAGATCGTAAGATGCAAGTAAGCTTTAATAAGCATACTGTTAAAGAATTGCTAACATTGAAAGCCTTTCTGTTGTTGCCATGTAGAGAATACTTAACTAGATAATGTATAAGCCTTGGGTATTGAAATACATATGACAGTATTTGTAATAAAGGACAGGATTACATTATTTTAAGAATCTCAATACACTTGGAGACTTCCAGTCATCTCTGCAGGCTTTACCCGTATACTAAACAGAATGCCAATCGTGTGGTCCATAACCTGTACAGTAATCCTTTTAAGCAATGTGTCTTGAGCTTATTTCTTGTTTGCTTTTCATTTTTTACTTTGATCATGTTTTCCCCATGAAACAAGTAGATAGTTGTCAGGCAGCAGGTCTTTTTTGGATAAGAAACATTTTTACAAGTGGGGGCATCAGAGATTTCTACTTTCAGCATGTTACTTGGTACTTTAATAAAGCTGAATATAAATTATAATTAGAACTGCAGTGCAAGAAGTGGTTTGAGTTAAGTGCTGCTTGTTTTTCTTATACTTGATTTTGACTGGCATTCCATTAATGTATTTAAAAAGTAATTTATTTTGTCATGCCTCACAACCTTTTTGTTTCCATCTAGATATTAAGTAAGCTGTCATGCAGCCAATGCATTGAGATATTTTTATTCTTCTACACTTCATTTTGTCTTGATTGGACTCTCATAATGATGGTTTGGCACCCAGGGCAGAGTATTTAGTTAGTTTTTGTGGTTTTGAGCATAGCTCCAACCCTTTCTAGTTGGCCACACCCCTTCCCATTGACCCCACCCATTCAACTGTCTCCTGCAGCCCCCCTTTGATTTGAAGTCACCAGCCGCCACTGGAAACCTCTTGGAATGACCAAGTTGATCATGACCCAAAGTAGGAATAGTTAAAGAGAGGTGAATTTAAACCAAAAGACAAAATCTTAATATTGGTGGCCCAGGATAGTGGACTATGTATACATTGGTTTACAAAGTCCATTATACATGTGGAAAAAACAGATAAATGCAGGTTTTGTAAAACAGAATTGGAAACCGTCATAAATCTTGTTGCTGGGTGTGATACACTAATGGAACAAGGACTGTATAGTGAAAGACATAATGTGGCAAGACTATTGCATTGGGGATTGTGCAAACATTCTAATATTGAAGCAGCTGAGAAGCATTGGAAACATGAGCCACAAAGCATTATAGAAAATGATGGTTTATATCACATGGGATCACCCATAACCAACAGTTCAAAAAGTAGATGCGAGAAAACCAGATGTAGTAGTCCATGAAAGAAGACAAAAGTAGCATTGATCATTAATATTGCTACATCCAGTGACTACAGTGTCTTACATACACAGAGTGAGAGACACAAGGTCATAAAATACCAGGATTTACAGGGAGGAACAACAGCAATGTGGAAGAAGTATACCTAGACAGTTCCAATAGTAGGAGCAATAGATCTTATAAAAAATAATTTACAATTGTACTTAGATATGTTACAGATACATGTAACTCCATATGAATTGCAGAAGGAGTCAGTTTTGGGCATGTTGCAGATGCTGTGAAGAGCACTTCTGGCTAACATCAAAGATTGAAACAATACTAATTGCATGAGCTTTAATCATACTTTGACTTAGGAACGGAGTCCATTCCCATTATGATATTAGAAACCCAAAACACTTGGAGAATTTAAACCAGGTTAAACACATAAAGCAAACTTTAATCTATATACAATTCACCTGATCATTCCTGAAACAAATTTCTTTTCACCCAAGGCTGTGAGCATACTGCTAGTCTAACTATCCATTTTACCCAACCACTCTTCTAGCATGGCTTGTGTTTCCCATACCTATTCATATTTTCCCTCCAAGGGTTGGCAGCAACTATTCTGTGCCTCTCATTATTTACAGGCTCCATTTGTTTGTCCCCCTCTTCCTGAAATTCAATCCCATATTTCTCATTTACCATCTTTTCTTGTTTTCCAATAGTACTCTGGATTTTGCAAAACACACCTACCTGATCTGTGTTGACTCATAATAGTATTCTAAGCTTGGTAAACCTAGGCCTCCCTGTTCTATTGGGAGAATTAGTTTACCACATACAACTTGATGTGACTTCCCTTCCCAGATAAAATTGTGTACTTCTTTATGGACTTTAAGCCAATTTTTTCTGTGTGGCTCTATAAAATAACCTGTCCTGCATACAAGGCCAAGGGGACAAAGACCATTTTCACAGCCTATATTTTACTGTCCAGATCAAAACAGAGTAGCTTCCAAGTTCTCAGTGTGGTCACCATCTTTCTGAAGCTTCCCTCCCACATTCACTTTTTTCCCTTTTTCAATCTCTTGCTCCCCAGGTATTTCATTCTTTGATGACCCCAAAGGTATGGATACTCCTGTACTAGATCAAATATGTGTGTATTGTTGTGAATTAGAGTTTGCATTGTATGTTTATTTCTTTTATATCCTTCAATCTCCCCAAACATCAGCCACCTTTAGCTGATATTTTGAAGGACATTAAACACTGATTGCAGCTTAAAGGTTGGATGGATAGTTAGTGGTATGGTTTAAGCTTTATTTGTTTTGGTTTATTGCACAGTTAGTTGCTTTGTTTGCCTAGTCTTGCTTGATTTTTTTTCTGATTATGTACTTTCTTTGTTTAATTTGTTACTGTTTCAATAAAGTGAAGTAAAGCCAAAGTGCCTGACTACCTTAAGAATTTCTGGGATATTTCCTTCTGGATCTGCAACATACAAAACTGTACATAAAGTGATTTTTTAGGGGCAGTTGTACCAGATATATCCATGCATCCTAGAACTTCATATTGCTTGTGCTGGTGGCTGAATGTATAGAGCAAACAAGAGGGGGTATAATGGACAACCCTGCCGTGCATCTCTGCATAGGCCAAACCTCTTTAATAATCTCCCTGTTAGTTTAGCCTGCATGCTTGCCCTCTTTAGATATTCTGAATCACTTGAGTCCATCTTCCCAGGATTCCCACTAATTTCAATGTACTCAGCATAAATCTTTAGCTCACCCCGTTGAAGGCCTTTTTGCATCCAAACCTATTAGACTAAGACACATTTTGTTCTGAATTGCGTATCTTTGCATCATTAAAGTCCTGCTTATGTTGTTAAATATTTGTCACCCCTTCACAAATCCGCATCAGTCTACGTTTATTATAAAGAATAATAACTTAGCTAATCCCTCTGCAAAAATATTCATAAAAAATTTACAGTCATGGTTCATTGTAAAGATTGGGCTATATGAACCCAGGTCAGCTGGATCCGTATTTTCCTTAGGTAGTACTGATATTATTACTCGCTTATAGAATTTTTTTTTTGGGGGGGGGGGTTGACTTCCGTCTGATATCTCATTGAAAAGGCTATACCAGCATTTCACCAACAAACTTTCCTTCATTTTGCATACTTTTAATGGGATTCCATCGATCTCTGGATATTTCCTCATAGCCTGCCTGTTTATTGCCTCTCCTATCTCTTTTCTAGTTTTTTTCAGTCATTAAATTCTCCTCTTCAATATCTTCTATTTTTGGTATTCTCGACTCTCTCTTAGCCACTCTTTTGCTTTAGTTGCTTTCTCCCTTCCCCACTCTTCTCCAAGAGGTAGAGAAGCATAGTAATTTCTAAATTCTACAATGATCTTTTTCTCCTCTGACTCAAGTTTCCCCATTTTTGGATCCCTTAACTGTTCTAGCCACTACCTTCAGAAACTCAAAATTCATATGGTCGAGACCATATGATCGAGGTTCTGAAAACTCGAACTTCAATAACAAAAAAAAAAAAAAAAAACAAAATCTACCTTTTTCTATGTTTTTGTGGGGGGCAAGCCCCCCTGCACCCCCCACCCTCTGAAAATTATATATACCAACTCCAAAATCACACTACAGTAGGGACAAGGGTACATTTTCCGATCCTCACTGTACCTCAATCTCCATTTAAAAGCTTTGGGTTTTCAAAAACTTAATCATATGGTCTCGACCATGCGAATTTCGAGTTTCTTAAAACTCGATCATCTGATAGGGACCCCATCTGCCTCAACTTTTATGACAAGCATGCAGTATTTTTAGGATTACTATCAAAATGTAGCATTGTTAAAGCTACTTGTCTAACTTCATTGACCATAAGTAAGTGTCTGTCTCTGTCTTGACAACCTGAATATCCCTTTCATAGCATATGTTCCCTGCTGTCTCTTTCCCTGAAGTTGTTTCACTTTCACCAAAGTTGCTTGTACTGCTTATTACTCTCCTCACAGTCTTCCCCTCCTCCTTGCCTTTTAAGTCAAGACACTTGAATTTATTTTTTAATTTATACCAGCTGGCACCCACATCTTTATCCCACCCTTGTCAGACCTCTTCTAGCGTTTAACTGTCCACTGCTTAAAGCTCTTCCTCTTTAGTTAGTGCACAGGGAAGCACCAGTTTCTTATTCCCTTTTCATGTTCCTTATTTTTAATCCCTACCTGTACAAGGGCATGGTCCGATACAGTTAATGGATGAGTGGTCTGGATGTTGTCCTGGCTAGCATATTCTGCCAATATGTATATCCTGTTTAGGTGGACCCAGGTGCCATAACACCTGGAATAGTGTGTAAATTCCTTTACTTCTTTTCTCTCTTTGGAAATATCCCTTAAGCCAAAAACATTCAGATATTTAGTCAAGAGTCTCACTTCTCTTCCTAACTTTAGAGTCCTAGGATCCCCCCCAAGACATCTGTGTGTTTACAATTTTGATTCGTCCCCCACATCCACCGTCGTGACTCCCTGAATCTGTGCAACTAGTTTTATTACAAGTTTCTTCAGTTGCTTTGTTTTCCTGGGAGGATATACACATTCACTACTATTAACTTTTGACCTTCCAACCATCTCCTTATTATGATATATCTATATTGTCCTCCAACATGCATTGTATCTTTTTTGGACCTGGGTTAAGCCCCTTTCTTATCCCATTTACATGGGTTCCAAAACTCTCATTCCACTCTTTTAAATTAATCTTAGTTGTTCCTCCACTCCAAAATGTGTTTCCTGCTATATCACTATCTCCACTCAGCTTTTGTATATTTAGGCCATGATCCTGTCCTACTTTTGTCTGTTTACCAGCATAGTAACATTCCAAGAAAATACTTTTAACTCTACCACATTTATCACCACTACCTCCTTCATTTTTCCTGGCTGTTGTCCAGGCCTCATATTCTTTCTCTCTTTATTCATCACTAGGAGACAAGTTTCTTTAATTTGTATCTTCTCCTTTTCTGAGGTCATGTGCCTTAATTTTGATTCTTTTTGAACTACTATAAAAAGTGTAGATAAGTTTGTACAACTCTTTTATCCTTCTTATACCTCTGTAACCATGTGGAGTATTGTTTCCTGATTGTATGTATCACACATCCCAATATATCCTCTCTCTTCTCCTTCCCCTTCCCATTGGCATCTTCTTTACTCTCTTTATTTCTCCTTTAGCTTCTTCCCTTTTCCCTCTCCCTGCTGGTAGCTTCTGTTTACTCTCCATTACATGAAATGTCTCTTTTCCTAAAATTTCTTATTACTAGTAGATGTCTAACGAGACTAAGATGAGATTGGAAAGAGACCATAGGGTGGAACCAAGACCAGTGGTAAGTGTGAATCCACCCTCTTGGGTGAAGAAGTGAGCATTCCCAACAAATGGAAGGTTGAACCAACCTCCAGCAAAACTAAACAGACTGCTCCAGCTAACAGATCAAACCCTCTCACTGTAGAAACAGACACCTCCACAACAGGGACCACCAAGCTTGAGAATATAGCAAGCACCAATGAGTGAATCAGCACTGAGGATTCAAATACACCTGTCTCCAATACTACCAACGAAGCTGTGAGGTAAGGCCCAGCCAATGGAGCTGAAGACACCAACCCAAATTTTAGATTGGAAGACTCAGTCAGATCCAACAAAGCCAAAGTTGAATGAGTTGGAATGATATTTCCTGAAAATAAAAATTCATAGAAAGTTGGCCCTTAGGCCACTCAAGCTAGGAGGAACAACAGTTCCGAAGTAACAGGATGTGAAATGTGGACTGCTGGGGGAGCAAGACCTCAGGGCATTTGAACAAATCCAAATGCTTTCAGAGCCAAAGGCAAAGGAATGACCCCACCTCAATGTGCATTTTGAGGAACTTCTTCATCAGATGAACCAAATCAGGTTCCAAGGTACTCATGTAAGACCTGAAGGATCACATGGAAAAGGCTGAAGAACACCTGAAAGAAGGGTGCACTGATTTCTCTAAATGTGACAAGGACTTCTTTGGGGAGTCATGGATTATGACAGGATCCATGAGCTCCAGATCTGGGGGAGGGGTATAGGTAGGGTTTTGGCCCTATGCTTCTGAAAGGGTGAAAGAATCATTTGGTCTTTTTTCAGATCAGACGTTTCGTGCTTTGATGAGTTGTCCAAAGCCTTATTAGGTTTGGAGACTTCTGGATTTTACAGAAAGAGGCCTTTCAATCAACTTATTCCTCCTCTCCACCAAGGCGCTGGGTCTGCAGGAAGCAAAGATTTTGCAGTTCATGAACAAATGAGAAACTCCTAAGCAAACAATGCATGGATTTTGTAAGTCTTGAGGTGAAATTTTGTGTCCCCATGAAGTATATTTTTAAAACTGGTCTGCTTTTCTGTTTTATCAAAAGAATAGTTAAACACTACAGCAAATATGTATAACCACACAGAGAATGAAAAGGTTCCCTATTGAAATGTTGGCACTGGTAATGCACAGTACCAACAGAAAGAAAAAAGTTTGAAAATACAGGAGAAGACTGAATCTCGAATATTACTCTTCTCATTTAATACTTTTTTTTTTGCAGGGGAAAAAGTCCCCCTGCACCCCTGATGTATGGGGCAAGTCCCCACACCACAAGCTTTTATATACCAACTCCAAGATTGCCATACCTTGCAGAAAATGGAATATTCCAAGAAATGGCCATTTTGGACTTACTATATTTAAGTCTTTTTTTTTTTTGGCCATTTAGTCTCCATGTTTGGGACTCGCTTTTGCGGGTACTGACATTTCAGATGGCTACCAACTGAAAAAATCCTCTCACAAACAACACACTATTTACCTATTACATATAAATGTCTAATTATCCCAACAGCTACATATCTAAATATGCATATCAAAATCTAAAAAGAGTAAACACTTCATCTACTGTCTCAGCAGAACTATCAAATTCTGCACACTCACCTCCAAACTCTGAATCTTGCAGCATGGCTAATCAACTAATTTCACCAGTCACATCTCTCAGTAAACCTGTGATGGATGTCATTTTGGAGGCAAGAAGGCCTAGTACTAGAAAATCTTATGCTGACAAATGGAAAATATTCTGTGCCTGGAACCATGCACAAGGAATAAACACAGCAATGCCCAATATTCCTCAGATTCTGCAATATTTAACTGAGATGCTGCACAAGGACCTATCTTTTTCTTCTATAAAAATCCATGCCTCTGACATTTCGGCTCATTACAACACAGAGCCCCCTCTCTTTTCTCATCCCCTGCTAAAGCAGTACCTCAGAGGGGCCAAATATTTGAGACCTCCCAGGAGAGCACCAACTCCTGCATGGGACCTCAGTTTTGTGCTGGAAAAACTCTCCCTAACTCCTTTTGAGCCAGCTGCTACTGCAGACATAACATTTCT
>NC_056751.1:402641780-402691780 GCF_019279795.1 Protopterus annectens | reverse complement strand
GAAATTATTCACTATAAGGAAAATGCAGTCTAAATAATTAGAACTATCTATAGAAAGAGAAAAATCTTAGACAAATTGAAGAAAAATATGAAAATGAGGTTCAGTACCTGTCTGTCACTTATCCTACTTTTTATTACAAAGGTGGCAAACAAGATCTGAGGTAACTAGGGAACTAAGAAGTTGAGAGGTATGGAGATATGGTATATAATGCCCTAGTTGGGGGGGGGCAGGTTAGTCAATTAACTTAATCAGGCTTGACCCTGTTACTTGCTTACAGGAGACAAGAGCCTGAATCCTCTACACCAACTACCAGACTGCTGAATCAATTTTGAGTTTCAGTGAAGACAAGAGGCTGAATCCTCTACACCAACTACCAGACTGCTTAGGGAATTATGAGCTTGGAGACAAGAGACTGAATCCTCTACACCAACTATCAGAATGCTGACAGAATTGTGAGTTTGAGTTTGAGTACATTTTCAGGGAATTATGAGTTTCAATGCATTTTCAAGGAATTGAGTTTCAGTGCATTTTCATGGAATTCTGAGTTTCAAAGGAAGAGAGGTTTACTGTTGCTCATGCTAAGTCTGTTTTCAATGTGCAACTAACTGTCTTGTTTAGTAAATAGCAGTCACTGTTTGTGCTGTATAATTTGAAAGCAGTGTTAGTAGCATAGCTGCCTTTGGTGCAGAACTCTGTGGATTCTACTTCCACATTTTTTTTAATTTCTCCAAATCTTTTGGGTTTCTAATACCGTGATGGGAATGGACCCCATTCCTAAGTCAAAGCATGATTAAACTTCATGAAATTAGTATTGTTTCAATCTTTGATGTTAGTCAGAAGTGCTCTTTGCAGCACCCACAGTGTGCCCAGTAATAACTTCTTCTGCAATTCGTATGGAGTTACATGCATCGGTAACATATCTAAATACGATTGTATATTCTTTTTTATAAGACCTGTGGCTCCTACTACTGCTGGAGCAGTCTGGGTATCTTTCTTCCACATTGCTCTCATTTCTGCCTGCAAATCTTGATATTTTATGACTTTGTGACTCTCTGTAAGTAAGACACTGTAGTCACTGGGTGTAGGGATTTCAGTGATCAATGCTACTTTTGTCTTCTTTTCATGGACCACTATATCTGATTTTCTCACATCTGTCTTTTGAACTGTTGGTAATGGGTAGTACCATGTGATGTAGACTTTATAATTTTCTGTGATGCTTTGTGGCTCATGTTTCCAGTGTTTTTCAGCTACTTCAGTATTATAATGTTTGCACAATCACCAGTGCAACAGTCTTTCAGTATACAGTCCTTCTGCCATTGGTATGTCATAACCAGCAACAAGGTGTGCAACTGTTTCCAGTTCTATTTTACAAAACTTACATGTGTCTGTTTCTCCCACATGTTCAATAGACTTTGTAAACCAAAGTGTACGTAGTCCACTAACTTGGGCCACCAATATTAACTTTTCATCTTTCGGTTTGAATTTGCCTCTCCTTAACCATTGCTATGTTCGATCTTGATCAACATGAGGTTGTTCCAGGAGTTTTCTATACTTGCAATTATATTTATGTATTTTCTACATTTCTTACCTTCTCATCTGATCCTTCACCTTATACTGGTTCTTTTGTTTTTTGGCCTGATTTTTATCTACTTCTGGTTTGATTTTCATTCTCGTTTGATGCCGATATGCTTCTGCTAGACTAAGCAGGGAAGTCATCTTAGATTTATTCTCCTCATGTTTCAAAACTTTCACTATGTTTGGGTCTTGTGAGGTCAGCAGATATTATGCAGTATTGCAGATCTATATATGTAATCAATTTCAAGGAGACCCATACCTCTTTTGGAATGGGGAATATAATCTTGGTATGCACTGATGTTTCTAAATCATTTGATGGGCATGAATACCCTTCTTGTTTTCCTGTCTAATCTATCTAATACCTTTTAGGGTTGCCAATCACTCCAAAACTGTAAGTTAGGACAGGAAGAGCAGATTGGTTTACAGCTTGAACATTGTTTCTAGAGGTCAACACTGTTTTCAGGATTAATTTAAGCCTTCTAAAATATTCCTTACTGAGTTTTATTTGCATTTGTTAATATTTTATTGTTGATCCTTCATCATTTCCAAAATATTTATACACTCCCTCTTGCTCAAGTTCTTTTTATATCACATTCCTGTCCCAAACTGATGTTTTCTTGGTGCTACAGCTTTCCTGTTTTAAAGGTTGCTTTTGCACATTTATCAAAACCAAATGACATTCTTATATCATCTGAAAAAAGTTTTGACTACTTGCAGTCATGCTTTCAGTTCCTCATCTGATATGCTTTACAATTTTAAATCATCTACAAAGAGAAGATGAGAAGTTTTTACACTTTCTTGCTTTCTGGGAGCCAAATTATAGTCATGATCTAATCTGTTAAGCAGACAGCTTAATGGGTTAAAGGCAAGGCAAAAGAGCAGTGGTGACAGAGAGTCACCCTGGAATCTCCCCCTTTGAATTTCTGTCCCTGGAATAATAATTTGTCCTTTATCATGGCTTAACTGCAAAGTTGTTTGCCAGTGTTTCATGGTTGCTGTGATGTAGTTCATTAGTGTAGGGTGTATCTTATACATTTTTAAGCAATCTTTTAGGCATGAATGTGGGATACTGTCTAATACTTTCTTTTGTAGTCTATCCATGCCATACTTAGATTTTTCCCCTTTTTTTACAGTTCTCCACTATGACTTTATTTAACAACAAATTATCCTTTGTTCCATATGACTTTCTTTTATTAACCTTTTGTTCTCTTGCCATAATTGAGTTTTCTTCTAAATGATTATAAACTCTGTCGGTATCAATTCCAGTGTATAGTTTATACATAGTCAGAAGGCAAGTTATTGGTCTATAGTTTTTAGGGTAGCTTGCAAGTTTACTATTAAGTAGGACCATTGTTTTTCCTGTTTTTAGCCAGGTTGATGTCTGTTTGGAATGCACATATAAATAGTTCTTACCCATGGCTAAATCTTTGTATAAAGATGTTAATACTTTTAGCCAGAATTTAGGTACTGCATCTGGGCCTGTGGTTTTCTAGTTAGAGGCTTTTCTTAACTTTGTTTCAATCTCATTGGATGTTACTTCATCCCATTTCATATCCTGTACATATTGAACTTCCTATTCTTTCTTTTACTTCTTCTATCCATTTAGCATCTTTGTTTTGTTCCACAGGATCTTCATAAATATTTCTCCAAAATGTATCTATTTCTTCTTTTTTTTTGGTGGTCTTTCAATTTCTTTTACCTTGTTTCCCAATTTTCTATAAAACTTTTTTGGGTCATCAATAAATTGCTTATTTTGTACTTTTCCTTTATATTTATCTGTGTATCTTTTAAGTTTTTCTGCCTGTGCTGATATTTTTAGTTTATTATTTACGATAGTGCATGATAAATTCTGATCTATTATAATACTGTGCATTGCTTTTATGATGTCTATCTTTTTGAGTATTTTTCTTGATCTGTTCCCTATTCTATACTCTTCTAACAGTGACGCTTCTTGTCTTAATTGCTTTATAGTTTTCTCTATTCAATACTTCCATGGTGGCATTCATTTTCTCCCTGTCCTTTCCCTTACTACCCTGTATTCCTATGGTAGTACTTTATCGGTTACTAATTTGGCTGCATATTAATGTATCCTATTTACTTCTGTTATATCACACGAATCTCTATGAACAGTCCTAATTACTGTGTTCATTTGTTTTATCAAACTTCTAACTCTTTGGGTTTTATTGACCTTCTGCAGTCTATTTCTTTCATTGATCTTATTATGTCTACCCATCTCTATTAAATCAAGCAACTCTTCTCTGAGATCATTTTCTTCTAAACCAAGGGCACATTCTTTGTTCTCCATTTCCTGTGATCATTCTATAGAAAGTTCCAGAGCATCTTCCTGCGCCATGTTCTCTTCAGTTAAACCCTGTGTCATCTGTTGCTCTTTCATATGAGAACACACTGGCGTATCACTCCACGACATTCACTGTGTCAGAGTTGCCACAGTTTCCTGTTCTTTCCCTTGCTGTATAGCTCCAACTGAATGTTTGTACTGGTTTCCTATGGAGGACTCCAAAGTACTCACATATGTTAACTGATTAGATGCTTCTCCGCACTATGTAGATGGAGTGCTGGTATTGTAGTGCCTTTTCAATTGCTGATTATTTGGTGCATTTTAATAAGGAGAGGGGTTCTGCACTCCTGAGTGTGTCCTCCTTTGTATGAGATGCCTTGTAACTATGAATTTGTTGGTTTGTCAGTCAATCCCTATTGCAATATTACCAGCTTACCATTTTTTTTAATGTTATATAGGCAATTAATTCTTCAAGGGCAGCAGGCACTGAATCTGTAGCTGAAACACTGAAATGTTAAGCATATGCCAGTAGTAACCTGTTCATTAGTTACAGAGCTCTTTAATGTGGAATTATTCGGATAACTTTTACTTCCAGAGATTGTGCTTATTGACTGATATTCGTGGGTTGTAATGACAGATGTCTGAGTGCCCTTTTATGGTTGAAATATACTGAAATGGGTAGTTTTGTCATTATTGGTTTATATGTTTTGCTTCAATGCTTACTAGAAGAATGTTCAAAACTACAAATTTAAAACACATGCTAACAAGTGGTGTTGTATTATACAAGGAATATAATTTAATACAATCTGGAAGGTGAATCAAAAAACATGTTGGGCTTCGGACCAGTTGTTTTGCACTGAGAGGGTTTGTGGTCTGCACTGTAGTGGCAGAACAGGTAGCTTACATCCTTCTAGGTTGGGAACTGCTGACTGAGGGCTCAGTGTCTGTTATTCTAAAAGTGTATTAATTCTGGTTTAAGCACTTGGGCTTTCAGGCCAGTTATTTTACATGGGTTCGTGGTCTGCACTCTTGTGGGAGGAGAGGCTGGACTCTGCCCTTCTGAGCTGGGAATTTCTGGTTAAAGGCTTATAGTGCATGCATATCTGAACTGCTTCTTACTGAAGTTGGTGCACCTTGTTTGCTGTGGCATAGACTGGATTCGGGCCTGCTGGATCTAACTTTGTTTGTGTAACTTGAGCACTAATCCAGGCATTCTCTAAAGTATTCAATTGTATTTATTACTGCTTGGTAGTAACTTGATTAAAGTGTAGCTATCATTCTAAGTCTTTTGGATTAAGCACTTGGGCTTCAGACCAGTTGTTTTACATTAGGAAGGTTTGTGGCATGCACTGTGGTGGCAGGACAGGTAGCTTTCATCCTTCTAAGTTGGGAACTGCTGATTGAGAGCCCAGAGTCTGTTATTCTTAAAGTGTATTAGTTCTGGTTTAAGCACTTGGGCTTCAGGCCAGTTATTTTACATTAAGAAAGTTCGTGGTCTGCACTCTTGTGGGAGAAGAGGCTGGACTCTGCCCTTCTGAGCTGGGAATTTCTGGTTAAAGGTTTATAGTGCCTGAATATTTGAACTATATCTTACTGAAATTGGTACACCTTGTTTGCTGTAGCATAGACTAGATCCAGGCCTGCTGAATCTAGCTTTGTTTATATGCTTGTTGTTTGTTTGCTTGTTATTTCCCTGGAACACTAATTCCACCTAATACGTGGCTTCTCAGTGCTTCTGTGGATCACTAGTGATATCTGCATTGCTTACTGTACTTATTTCCTTGTTTCACTTGAAAGAAAGTTACTGTTTGTCGTTTTTGCATTTAAGTTACCTGTAACACATTGCACTTAAGTTACCTGGTACTTGCTCATTAAAGCAATTATATAAGTCAGCACTAAAAATTAAAAGCACTACACCCTCACTCCCCACTGGCCCTTGTTTTCAATTATAAAGGAATTCCCAATATTATTCTAGCATGTCCAAAGGTCAGTTGTCAATCTCCTCTCCGGTCCAGCTGGTGAATCTGGGAATCTTGAGGCAATGTTACAACTGCCTCATGTACACAGACAACCCTCTCCTCCTCCCAACAAATTCCAACACATGTGAGAGATGCAACCATATAACCAAACTGGAGGCTAAGCTCTCTCAACTCAGTACTGGCATAACCAGTCAGGAGGAGAAGGAAACCACACTCACTACAATTCCAGTCTCACATAGACCTACCACGACAGCAAACCAAACACATAATCACACAAAAATATACTCGGAGGCTCTAAATAAAGATCTGCCTAAGCAGCAGAGACCTCCAAAGCAGACACCCAAGCAACCGCTACCCCAAAACAAAACAAGTGCAACACATATCTCACAAAGCCAGTGTGCCAAACAGTCACAGCCCTTAAGACTAAACAACACACCTGATACACTTGAAATAGGTGACTCTATCGTCAGGCACACTGACGTCCCACTCACCAGGCTGAACAAGGAGAGGGTCACGGTGAGCAGCCTGTCGGGCGCTAGGATCCACCACATAACACAAGCACTCAGGTCACTCCAAGGCAAGTACAAATATGACTCAGTCATTGTCCATGCTGGTGTGAATGACCTGAGATGTACCTCCCTGGACTACATGAAAAGAGACATAGAGGAGCTCTCTGAGCATGTAGCCCAGGCCGGTATGACCCTGACCTTGAGTAGCATCTTACCCTCACCAAGAATGATGCCATAATATGAAGACAAGATGATCAATTTCAACAATTGGCTTAAGTACTGGTGTCATTCAAAGGGGATCCAATGCCTGTCAGCTTGGGATGATATGCTCGACAAGCCACGATGCTTCGCTAGGGACAGCTTGCACCTGCCACCCCTGGGCTTTCGGATATTGGCAAAGGCTCTTGCTACCCCCATAGTGCCTTTTTTAGGCAAAGCTCAAAAGACAAACCCACCTCCATAGGTATCACAAGTGATAAGAAACTAAGAGTAATGCTACTCAACGCCAGAAGTCTAAACCTCAAGATGCACGCACTCGAAACTCTCCTTAGCATGGAGAACATCGATATCTGTGCAGTAACAGAAATCTGTTTCAGGGCTCCCGAGAGCACCCCAGCACTACCAGGTTATACCTCATACCATGACTTTCGGCCCCAAAACTTGGACCGAACCACAAAAGGAGGGGGAGTATCAATATTCATCAAAGATACCCACACCTCCAGGTTGGTGGCAAAGCACGAAGCATCAGAGACTATCCATGTGCAACTAACAGTGAGTAAAACGGCCTTCCAGTTTATAGCCTGCTACAGACCATCCTCCCAAACCCAGAAACCCCACTCGGCCTTCCTGAGAACACTGGAAAATATGAAGGTCTCTCCAAACACCATTATATTGGGCGACTTCAACTACCCAAACATAGACTGGGAGCATTACTCTAGCTCCAACACCCTAGCCCAAAGGTTCCTAGAATTTATAAACTCAAATGCTATGGAACAACTTGTTACCACTCCCACAAGAGGGGAAAACATACTGGACCTGATCATCACCAACATGGGGACTCTATGCTCCAGACCAGAAGTGTATCCCTCATTGGTAAGATCAGACCATAAACTAATCTCACTGGATATTCACATCCCGACCCCACCCCCTGCCCAGAAAACCACAGTGAAAAACTTCTCTAAAGCAAATTTCACACTCCTCAAAACCGAGGTGGAATCCTTCAAAGCCCCCGGGCCTGTGGAAAATACGACCCAGACCGCAGAATCCTTTATAATGAACACCTTCAGGAATGCATGGATCATGCGATCCCAAATAAAACCAAGACCCAATCCTCCAAAGGCAGACGTCCTGTCTGGTGGACCCCAGCCATAAACAAACTATACAATAGAAGGAGGAAGCTACTAAATGATAGAGCAAAATCCCAAAAAGGGAAGGCATCACTGATCAGTATTAGCAAAAAACTACGGGCACTCATAAAGTTGTCTAAGGCCAGCTTCGAGAGAAAAATTGCACAGGACACTAAGGATAATCACAAGGCTTTCTTTAGTTATGTTAGGAACCTGGGTGGTAATTCCCAGATATGCTCAGAATTATTCCAAAATGACAAAAAATACACCGAACCCCATAGACATTGCCAACATCCTAGCTGACAGGTTCAGCGCAAACTTCTCCCACCAAAGGGCAAATATCTATCCCAGCAGAGTGCTGCCCCCCCTGACATCTCAGATGCTCAGGTAAGAGCCGCCCTCTCCAAAGCAAAAAACACAGCATCAATGGGACCAGACGGTGTCCCGGGCTGCGTCCTACATGAACTCCAAGAAGAGCTAAACCCAAACATAAAACTACTGTTCAATCTCAGCCTTACTACAGGATATGTGCCCGAAGAGTGGCGTACAGCAACAGTGGTCCCTCTCCATAAAGGTGGTGCCTCAACGGATCCTGGAAACTATCGCCCCATAAACCTGACTAGCTTGGTCTACAAAGCTATGGAAAGGATCATCATGAACCTCATAAATAAAGATATTGGGGACCTACAGACACTGGATCCTACCCAGTTCGGCTTTGTTAAGGGCAGATCCTGCCTCTTAAACCTGGTTGATTTCTTTGAAACAGTCACCAAGGCCATTGACGAGGGGAAGGTGGTCCACACAGCCTACCTGGACCTCGTAAAAGCCTTCAATACAATACCCCACTCGGGCATTATAGATAAGCTCACCAGCTTAAATATAAACCCCTATGTCACTAGATGTATTGCAAACTGGCTCAAGGACAGAACCCACATGGTTAGAATTGCTGGAGCCATGTCAGACTCCAAACCAGTTACAAGTGGTGTCCCACAAGGCTCAGTCCTGGGACCTCTCTTGTTCGGTATATATTTCTCGGAGGTACAGGCCAACACGGAAGGACTGTGGCTGACCAAGTTCGCAGATGATTGCAAACTGGGCGCCATAATCGACTCTCCAGCCGACACAAGCATCCTCCAAAAGGGCCTCATAGAAACAGACAACTGGTGCCAGAGCCATGGCCTCAAGCTAAATGCCAAAAAGTGTATAGTCATCCCATTTGGCAAAAACAAAGTGCCAACAAATTACCACATAGGTGGTAATCCATTAAGTACAGAAGAAGTAATTAGGGACCTGGGGACCCAAGTTGATAGCAGTCTCTCATTTGACAACCACGTGGCCAAAGTGGTTAGAAAAACATTTTATATAGCCCACCTAATCATGAAGGGATTCACATCTAGATCAGGGGAGGTCATCGTGCCTCTTTACTCATCCCTCATCAGGCCCAATGCCCCTTTTGGGATGTACCTTACCAGACACCTGCAGCAACTGGAAAGACCCCAAAAGTACCTCACCAAGAGGATCAAAGGGCTCAAACAGATGCCATATGCTGCCCGGTTAAAGAAACTCCAGCTCTACTCAGTGGCATACCGCCTGTTCAGAGGCGATCTGCGCCTGACGTATAAAGCCATGTCCAACCCGGAATTAATGGACATGCTGCACCTCAGAAAATCCAAATCCCATCGAGCTACACGCTCGAGAGACTTGAACCTCAGCACTGAAATAAATAGGACATGCTAGAGGGACAGATTCATAACCCAGAGGCTCCCTTCACTCTGGAATAAAATCCCAGTCCAGGTTAGGCAGAGTCCCTCATTGACTCTCTTCAAGAGGAATCTTGATGAGTGGATGGGAGATCGTAGGTTTACCCCAGGTATCACTTCTGTGTCACTGTTAGACAGAGGCATAGTATACTAACCTCGAAAAAGGGCATAGCAAAATAAATTTAAAATGGGTGGCGAAAGCCAAACACATTCTGGCTAGGCTTATAAATGCCCTAGGGCAGATAGCCTAGTATGAACCTATGAACATACAGTACATGTAAGCATGGCCCTAAAAATGTATGCAAGGAGCCTATGGTTTAAAATGGTTCAAAGGTAAATTTAATCCTCCACTGGCCAGATTCATTTTCTTTAAATGTGAGTTTTATGCCATTTGAAATGTGAGTGTCAAGGACAGAGAAGTTTACTGCTCATGCTCTCTGTTTTCACTGTCAGGCTATATCGCTTGTTTAGCAGATATATATTAGTGTTTGTGCTATTTTATTTCAGTATCTGTAATCATTGTGGAAGTAAATAAGAATGCAGTATGCACACTGACAGGTTTGAAAGATGTTTATGGTAACTGGAGAGAAATAGCCAAATAGTGGAAGACTGGAATAGCTGGGGAGGGGGCAGGGGGTTGCTGCAGGTAGAGCTGCTCTGGGGATCCTGATTTATTAACCTGCCTAGGGCTCCATTTGACCATGATCCAGCTCTAGGGCAGCCAGAAATTTGTATGTTGTACTCAAATTCATCTTGCTGCCCCCCCCCCCCCAAACTATCAATTAAAAAAAATATATATATATATATATATATATATATATACTCAACCATGAAATGGTTGCCCCTACAAACTTCAGAAAGGGATACACTATTTTCAACCTTTGCCATGTACAAGCATAAAACAACTATCTGAAGATGTACTTATCCTATCATATAAGCATGTTCTATCCAAGGTTGTAGCTAGGCATACTCACTGTACTCAAGTGGTACATTTTTTCTGAGCATCTCTCTTGAACTTTATAGTTCAAGCAGCACAGAATGTTTGGAACTGTCTAATACTATACAATGCTATACAAAATATGCTTTCCTGAAAAGAATGCACCTGTAAAGTAGGCATTTTATGGTTGCAAGTAGCAACAATTGAAAATAGAGTTCCCTTCTGACATGCAGAGGGCCAGCATTTTGAGAGCTGAGTACATTTTTCAAATGATAGGTGGTTGGGGCAACAGCATAAGGTTTGAGTATAAAATATACATTTCTGGCTACACCCTGTTCTATACAACAGATACTAGTTTAGTCTAAATATTCTGTGCTATTACACTCATAAAGATGTTCTGAAAAAACGTACTCATTTAAGTATACTTGATACAGAATGAAAACAGCATAACACATTTCTGACTACTCAAAACAGACATTGCTATTGATTCCCTTTCACATCAGACAACCGACAACAGATCCCTTCTGAACTTCTCCCTTTCTCCGCTCAATGACGTCAGTCGTAAAGACAGTTGGGGGCCTTCAGCCACGGAAACAAAGGCACAGCCCTACCGGATATCGCGTCACAAATATAACAGCTCTAACTTTGTGAAAAACGATTAGTGGAGTTTAGAGGAGCAAGGCTAAATATGAAGGTAAACATCATAGTGCTTTGCTCTGTGTCATGGTATTTAAGAAGTGTGACAGTAGTGCTTACAGCTGTTAAAATGTCGGTGTGTAAACTAATTTAATTTTTGCTGCGCAGATCTGCCCCAGTGTTTGGGTATGTGAATGCTTCTCCAGAAATTGCCTAATTGGAGGGGCAGAGGCCATACATGAATGCACGTCCCTTAAATGTGTATAGGTGAGCATATGCAGACATGTGTATATTTTTAAACGTTAGATGGTGTGATTGAAAAAAAATCCGGTTGCATTTCCTCTTGAAACTATTGTCTGATATGGAGGTTTTTGTGTTGTCTGGCATCTTAACATTAAATATGGACGGCTTAATCTTCAGATGTTCTGATAGTCGTATATCAGATTTGGTGTTAAGATGAGGAAATGTGTATTTTTTCATCCTAGTCAAATACTTCATGGAAGTATTTGATCGCCGTGTTTGTGTTGTTGGATATTAAATTATTCATTAGTCACTTGTGGTTGTGGTGCACCACAAGTAAGCAAGGGCTCACCAAATCACTGCTATATTGGCAATTGTGAATAATCCTTATCCATGACTTTTGAGGAAACATCTGTTCACTAACGTCAGAGACTCTGTGGAAGTATCGTAGGGTTGTGTTTACACTGTGGGTGAGAATGGTAATTTCATTTGTAAGAACATGAGTACAATACTAGC
Organism: Protopterus annectens; assembly: GCF_019279795.1. Taxonomy (NCBI): domain Eukaryota; kingdom Metazoa; phylum Chordata; order Ceratodontiformes; family Protopteridae; genus Protopterus; species Protopterus annectens. Next base: position 402,679,983 of record NC_056751.1, on the reverse strand, counting down.
GAACACATTTAAAATACAGGTATTTGCTTGGTGGGGCTTATTTTGTATTACTTGTGGTATGCCACAGATTAGCAGGGTTTCGTGCAGTTTTTGTAGTTGCAGCTGTGAATGCGTATCAGTTCTATGCCTGTAACAAATTAGGATCTGAATTATTTTACATCAGTCGCTGCTTAGTATCTTAAGGAACTGCAAAATATCAGTGAGGTATTTAGTTAACTGACTTGTAAAAATCGATTAGTAAGTATTGATATAATAGCGTTTACTATTTATGTAAAATGTGTTGTACAACACTGTAAGACATATTTCTATAGTACTGTTGTCACGCCCTCTCCTTAAAACCTAGAAGTAGGGTTAAGACAGTATTAGGGTTACCACCTGTCCCACTTTGCGAGGGACGAGTCCCTCTTTGGGCAGTTGTGTCCTGCAAAATAATTGTAAAAATGGCAGATGTCCTGAGATTTTAGGACAAAATTATATCCTATATTTTATGTAATAGTTGCATAAAACAGTTATTCTGTATCTGAAACGCCTAAATGTTATTAGAAACAGAATATGCAACTAAAATGCTACAAGAATAAGCTGTCATTTAGGCATAAAAGTGAGGTTCTGTCCTTTGTACCGGCTGTGGGTATGTTTCGGCCTGCAAAATCCGTTTGTACCACAAATGTCCCACTTTGGGCATTTGAAAAGGTGGCAACCTTAAGCAGTATTAGTCCCCCCCCCTCCCATATTGACATTAAATAAAATCTAGTTTATATGTAGATGGTGATGTACTTACATGGGATACATATGGTACATAATCGTACGATGTAACATCACCATTTTCTAAACCAGTTATCCTAATGCAAGTTTCAATAACAGCAGGTTGTGCGAGGTAGACAAGACTGGTTTTGTATTAGAACATTACCCCATCAGATGCACAGTAGCAAGGACCACCCATCCCCGCCCAGCACTCTGTGCGAGGTAGACAAGACTGGTTTTGTATTAGAACATTACCCCATCAGATGCACAGTAGCAAGGACCACCCATCCCCGCCCAGCACTCTGTGCATAATGTTTACTTTTAGAAGTGCTTTGAATAAACATCGGAAGACCATCGTCAGAAAAATCAGTGTGCTGGGGCGTGGCCAAGATGAGCACAGAGTAGCAGCTTTTCTTATCAGCTCTGTCTTTGCAGAACTTTATTGACAGGAAATATTGATATAAACTTCCGTAATGATAGTTTTTTTTTATTTTAATTCTTTAAAATATATATTAGGGTAGTATATAAAAAATTTCAAGTAGATTGTAAGTTTTCCTGTCAAAGTTACACTTGGAAGTACTACAGTAAAAGAACAGGATGAGCTTCACTAAGTCTTCTCATCAAGAGACAACTATAAAAAAAAAAGAACTAGTCATTACCAACTACTATTCTGGAACTAAGTGTCAAGATAGACAGAATGGATATAAAAATTGACAATTTCAAAGAAAAGTGTTCTCACCAATGGACATTCTACATGAAGATTTATTGCAACAGAGGAAGCAGATTTCAGGAATGGAAACTGCATTAAGTGATATGGATAACAGACTTCAGGAGAGTGAACATAATGTTGAGTTCCTGTTAAAGCAAAATTCTCTTCTTCAGACAAAGGTTGATGACCTTGAGAACAGGTCCCGTAGGAATAATGTGAGAATTTTTGGCTTACCGGATAACATAGAGGGAAATAATATGGAACAATTTTTATCTTCCTGGTTGCCTGAAGTACTTGAACTGCAGGAGGCTCTTTCATATGGTATTGAAAGAGCCCATAGATCAATGGTGACATCTAAAAACACCAAGAGTAATTATACTAAATCTGTTATTGTAAAGTTCCTATCAGCCCATGATAAGGAAATGGTACTAAAGACTGTGTGGGCAAAATCCCCAATATATGCTTTGATAATGACTATTCTTCTTCAGTATTATCAAAAAGGAACATTTTCTTGCCTTTAGTCAGAGAACTAAAAAAGAATAAAATAAAAACCCATTTGCTTTTTCCTGTAAGACTGAAAATATTTTATCAAGATGGTTTTAAAATTTTTGACGACCTAGACAATGCAATAACTTGTATAAAATCTAATAACATACTGGAAAAAGTAGATGAAATGGAGTGGGCCAGTCCTAGTCTTAAAAGGAATGCTGAGAACAACACTTGGAAAACATTTGACCCTAAAAAAAAAAATCAAAAGATGAATCATAACAAGTACATATTTGCACTTGATTCACTCAGTTGGGGAAATGGAACCGGACATCCATGTGAGCTTTTGGTATTATATTTAATATAATGTAAATTGGTTAACTAAATAGTTGTCTGTTTTGTTTTGTAGAATAGTCGTTTGTTGGTTTTTTTTTTTCATTTGTACTATTTGTTTAAGATAAATTATCTTAATGTTTATTGGTTTGATTCACATGGATGCAGTGATTCTCCTGTCTCTGATATCTATGCTTCCGGATGTCTTGTAGTGGTGCTTATCATTAGGGGGCATATTTGTTTATCTTGATTTTGGTTCTTGTAGTGGTTGGAAAACTTTTGTTTAGTTATAATTGCTGTATTTGTATTTTAGTGGATTTATGGTTAATTGTTTGATAAATGAATCTTGTATGATGGCCTGATGTATAGTTGCAGAATTGCTGTGCTAGTGATGGTACTTCTGACTCGGGATGTGAGTGGCAGTGTGGCTGGAGTAATGGCAAGGCTTTGTTGTAGTTTCCGAGTTGTTGGTGTGTTTATTTGGAGGCTCTGGTTTGGTGCTCTAGCACTGTAGAGACGTGTGTTGTTTGTGTTAATTGTATGTTGTGGTGCCTGTGTGCTTTGGTCAGAGATTAACCGGAGAGTCTGGTTGATAGTGTGGTGAAGCTTTGCTTGATAGCTGTCATTGCTTCGTGTTGTGTACGCAAGTTTTTTTTTTTCTTTCTTTCTCATATCTCTCGGTATAGAGGGAGTCTCGAGACATTGCCTTATATGTAGTTAAGTAATGTTTTACTTACTATTTCCCGCCGGAACTTTGAAAGCTTTATCTTCACGATGAGCTTGAGACTGTGATATCCATCGCGGCTGGAAAGCTCAGAGCTTTCTTAAAACGTCATCATGAAGGTGTCGGAAGTAAATTGATCTTCTGACCCTCACCGGGAAGCTACTGACATTTGTTTCCTCATACAGCATACGGAAAGAAGATATAACTAGATTGCTACTTTCAACTTATTGTAAGACATTATATGCGATAATCTGTTAAATAAATAGGGATTATACTACGCATGTAGCCTAAATACTTTTTCTGATCATCATAGGTATTCATGAGCCTTATGTATTTATAAACAAATAGTATTCTCATAAAATATTTGCTTTATGTATGACAAGGGTGCCGATATCTTGATGAGAAATACTAGTTGTGATGTGTGCGTTTTTGGAAAATTTAATAACACTTCAAGCTGTTTATATACTTGTTACATGTACATTTTTTATAACTATTGACTTGCTGAGAAAATATTCATGAAGCATTTATCAAAATGTTAAATATGTAGACGTATATAATAGGTTATCAGTGTTATTTTATGAATGCATTTGTGTAACAGGCTGATAGGGATGTACCACATAGGGAGCAATAATATTGTAAGAACAGGTGCATTAAAAATAGTTAGATCTGTTTATCATTAGAAAATGTGAAATTTTCATCTTTTGTTTTGTTAATGAAATAGCTTTTCAAAATTCAAGATGGTATAAGCTATAATTGAATAATAAAAAGCTCATTATATTTAAATAAGGCTTTTATATAGTATACAGGAGCTATTTAAGCACCTTGCTTCTTTGAACTAATATGACCTTTTCACTAGTTTTAAGTATGGTGATGGACCCTTTGAGGTAACTCAAATTAATGCAATGAATGGAAGATCAGACTTTTAAGGTTTATTAGTCACTCTTCTATGAGAGACTGCACCGGGGTGTTTGGTTATAAGAAAACTAGCAGGATGTTGTTGGTTTTACTTCTTGATGAGTAATGACTATATTTGGTTTCTGGCAAGGAAATGCAGTGTTCATTTCTTTCAGAACAATCAGTATGTTAGTTGATTATTAGTAAAATCACTTTTATTAGCATCGTATTTATTAGCTGCCAGTGTTAGTGGTTATTGAAGGCCCTTAGGTGTTTCATTTACAACTATGTCCCAGTTAGCTGATCACCTATGGCAGTACTATATATCATACTTCAGCCTTTATTAGCCATATTTCGTTAATAAAATAATGCCATAGTCTCTTTTTAAGGTTCTTATCAAATGTGATTACTTTAAAACAGAAGAGTGAACTAATAGATCATAGTAGTTCTTAATAACCTACTAACTAATGTAAGAAAATTCTGTACTTTATTCCTAAGATGTAGCTGTCATCAATGTACTAATTGACACATTATATCTATACATTTGGTTCATACAAAAAAATTGTTTGTTATTGATGAGAAGCCTTATTTTTATAGTTATGACTATAGACATTTAGGCAGGTGCTGATTGGATGCTGCTTTTAATAGGAGGTTGATTAGAGTGACTGATGGCATTCGAGTTAGGAGTTTTAAACTCCAGAGGGGTTCGGGTTGGTTATTTTGTTTCATATTTGTTATAAATATTTTCTAATAACTTTTCATATCTTATGTAGTAGGAAACAACCTTAATTTTAAGACTGTGATACTCTTACACTGTTTGTTCTAATGATCATACATTGTGAAATATTTTCTGCTTAAAAACCTCAGCTTTGGCCGGCTAAGAACTTGTTATATTCAACTGGACGTATAAGAGCATTTAAGTACCTTTATCTGCTCTTTTTTTTTTTAAAAAATACAGTATTTATATTGATTTTAACTGTGTGGAAGGAATATTAGCTGAACTGGAAGTTAGTCAGTGTTTGCTGAATTTTGTTATTTGCTAGTAATTACAGGTGTGGGGGTAGTCACATTCTTTGATTTCCTGTCCTTGCCTATTTAAGTGGTACAGTGTGAAATATTTTCTGCTTAAAAACCTCAGCTTTGGCCGGCTAAGAACTTGCTATATTCAACTGGACGTATAAGAGAATTTAAGTACCTTTATCTGCTCTTTTTTTTTTTTCTTCAAACAAATACAGTATTTAAATTGATTTTAACTGTGTGGAAGGAATATTAACTGAACTGGAAGTTTTCATTCTGCTCTTCAGTTAGTCCCACCCACCCTCCCTGTTTTTGTTTTGGTGTTGATCTTAGTGGCCTTGCAACTGCCCGCCCCTCTTGTAAATTTGTGTTTGGATACTCCTTCTGGGCCCATCTCATTTGCTCACTCAACTGAGTGCAGTGAGATCATATTCTGAGTTCAGGCACTCCTACTGTGTACAAAGAGAGCATCTGGGAAACAGAAAAAAAAATTTAAGCTTGTTTCCCGCCTTTCCTGTTAAGTGGTATAGACTATTTTTAGGCTTCTGAGCCCCCAAGCCCTTCTGTGTTGGTGGGAAGCCTTCTAGCTTAGTTTTTTTTCCTTATAATTAGCCAGTTTTCTAGTTTCAGCACTCAAATCTGTTTCTTTGATCTCAGCACTTATTCAGAAAAAAAAAATTTCATCTGCCTTTACTGTACTTGTGTTTCTACCTACTTTTTTTACTTTTGCATCATCTTAAAAGTGCTCAGTTGTATTTATTACTGCTTGGTGTAACTCATTCTAAGCCTTTTGGTTTAAACACTTAGGCTTCGGACCAGTTGTTTTGCACTGAGAGGGTTTGTGGTCTGCACTGTAGTGGCAGAACAGGTAGCTTACATCCTTCTAGGTTGGGAACTGCTGATTGAGGGCTCAGTGTCTGTTATTCTAAAAGTGTATTAATTCTGGTTTAAGCACTTGGGCTTTCAGGCCAGTTATTTTACATTAAGAGGGTTCGTGGTCTGCACTCTTGTGGGAGGAGAGGCTGGACTCTGCCCTTCTGAGCTGGGAATTTCTGGTTGAAGGCTTATAGTGCATGCATATCTGAACTGCTTCTTACTGAAGTTGGCGCCTTGTTTGCTGTGGCATAGACTGGATTCGGGCCTGCTGGATCTAGCTTTGTTTGTGTAACTTGAGCACTAATCCAGGCATTCTCTAAAGTATTCAATTGTATTTATTACTGCTTGGTAGTAACTTGATTAAAGTGTAGCTATCATTCTAAGTCTTTTGGATTAAGCACTTGGGCTTCAGACCAGTTGTTTTACATTAGGAAGGTTTGTGGCATGCACTGTGGTGGCAGGATAGGTAGCTTTCATCCTTCTAAGTTGGGAACTGCTGATTGAGAGCCCAGTGTCTGTTATTCTTAAAGTGTATTAGTTCTGGTTTAAGCACTTGGGCTTCAGGCCAGTTATTTTACATTAAGAAGGTTTGTGGTCTACACTCTTGTGGGAGAAGAGGCTGGACTCTGCCCTTCTGAGCTGGGAATTTCTGGTTAAAGGTTTATAGTGCCTGAATATTTGAACTGTATCTTACTGAAATTGGTACACCTTGTTTGCTGTAGCATAGACTAGATCCAGGCCTGCTGAATCTAGCTTTGTTTATATGCTTGTTATTTCCCTGGAACGCTAATTCCACCTAATACGCGGCTTCTCAGCGCTTCTGTGGATCAATAGTGATATCTGCATTGCTTACTGTACTTATTTCCTTGTTTCACTTGAAAGTTACTGTTTGTCGTTTTTGCATTTAAGTTACCTGTAACACATTGCACTTAAGTTACCTGGCACTTGCTCACTAAAGCAATTATGTAAGTCAGCACTAAAAATTAAAAGCACTACACCCTCACTCCCCACTGGCCCTGGTTTTCGATTATTAATGAATTCCCAATGTTATTCTAGCATGTCCAAAGGTCAGTTGTCAATCTCCTCTCCGGTCCAGCTGGTGAATCTGGGAATCTTGAGGCAATGTTACAACCGCCTCATGTACACAGACAACCCTCTTCTCCTCCCAACAAATTCCAACACATGTGAGAGATGCAACCATATAGCCAAACTGGAGGCTAAGCTCTCTCAACTCAGTACTAGCATAACCAGTCAGGAGGAGAAGGAAACCACACTCACTACAATTCCAGTCTCACATAGACCTACCACGACAGCAAACCAAACACATAATCACACAAAAACATACTCGGAGGCTCTAAATAAAGATCTGCTGAAGCAGCAGAGACCTCCAAAGCAGACACCCAAGCAGCCGCTACCCCAAAACAAAACGCGTGCAACACATATCTCACAAAGCCAGTGTGCCAAACAGTCACAGCCCTTAAGACTAAACAACACACCTGATACACTTGTAATAGGTGACTCTATTGTCAGGCACACTGACGTCCCGCTCACCAGGCTGAACAAGGAGAGGGTCACGGTGAGCAGCCTGTCGGGCGCTAGGATCTGCCACATAACACAAGCACTCAGGTCACTCCAAGGCAAGTACAAATATGACTCAGTCATTGTCTATGCTGGTGTGAATGACCTGAGACGTACCTCCCTGGACTACATGAAAAGAGACATAAAGGAGCTCTCTGAGCATGTAGCCCAGGCCGGTATGACCCTGACCTTGAGTAGCATCTTACCCTCGCCAAGAATGATGCCACAATATGAAGACAAGATGATCAATTTCAACAATTGGCTTAAGTACTGGTCTCATTCAAAGGGGATCCAATGCCTGTCAGCTTGGGATGATATGCTCGACAAGCCACGATGCTTCGCTAGGGATGGCTTGCACCTGTCACCCCTGGGCTTTCGGATATTGGCAAAGGCTCTTGCTACCCCATAGTGCCTTTTTTAGGCAAGGCTCAAAAGACAAACCCACCTCCATAGGTATCACAAGGGATAAGAAACTAATAGTAATGCTACTCAACGCCAGAAGTCTAAACCTCAAGATGCACGCACTCGAAACTCTCCTTAGCATGGAGAACATCGATATCTGTGCAGTAACAGAAACCTGGTTCAGGGCTCCCGAGAGCACCCCAGCACTACCAGGTTATACCTCATACCATGCTTTTCGGCCCCAAAATTTGGACCGAACCACAAAAGGAGGGGGAGTATCGATATTCATCAAAGATAGCCACACCTCCAGGTTGGTGGCAAAGCACGAAGCATCAGAGACTATCCATGTGCAACTAACAGTGGGTAAAACTGCCTTCCAGTTTATAGCCTGCTACAGACCACCCTCCCAAACCCAGGAACCCACTCGGCCTTCCCGAGAACACTGAAAAATATGAAGGTCTCTCTAAACACCATTATATTGGGCGACTTCAACTACCCAAACATAGATTGGGAGCATTACTCAAGCTCCAACACCCTAGCCCAAAGGTTCCTAGAATTTATAAACTCAAATGCTATGGAACAATTTGTTACCACTCCCACAAGAGGGGAAAACATACTGGACCTGATCATCACCAGCAATGGGAACTCTATGCTCCAGAACAGAAGTGTATCCCTCACTTGGAAGATCAGACCATAAACTAATCTCACTGGATATTCACATCCCGACCCCACCCCCTGCCCAGAAAACCACAGTGAAAAACTTCTCTAAAGCAAATTTCACACTCCTCAAAACTGAGGTGGAATCCTTCAAAGCCCCCGGGCCTGTGGAAAATACGGCCCAGACCGCAGAATCCTTTATAAACGCATTCTATGAACACCTTCAGGAATGCATGGATCATGCGATCCCAAATAAAACCAAGACCCAATCCTCCAAAGGCAGACGTCCTGTCTGGTGGACCCCAGCCATAAACAAACTATACAATAGAAGGAGGAAGCTACTAAATGATAGAGCAAAATCCCAAAAAGGGAAGGCATCACTGATCAGTATTAGCAAAAAGCTACGGGCACACATAAAATTGTCTAAGGCCAGCTTTGAGAGAAAAATTGCACAGGACACTAAGGATAATCACAAGGCTTTCTTTAGTTATGTTAGGACCCTGGGTGGTAATTCCCAGATATGCTCAGAATTAGTCCAAAATGACAAAAAATACACCGAACCCACAGACATTGCCAACATCCTAGCTAACAGGTTCAGCGCAAACTCCCCCCCCCCCACCAAAAAGGCAAATATCTATCCCAACAGAGTGCTGCCTCCCTGACATCTCAGATGCTCAGGTAAGAGCCGCCCTCTCCAAAGCAAAAAACACAGCATCAATGGGACCAGATGGTTTCCCGGGCTGCGTCCTACATGAACTCCAAGAAGAGCTAAACCCAAACATAAAACTACTGTTCAATCTCAGCCTTACTACAGGATATGTGCCCAAAGAGTGGCGTACAGCAACAGTGGTCCCTCTCCATAAAGGTGGTGCCTCAACGGATCCTGGAAACTATCGCCCCATAAGCCTGACTAGCTTGGTCTGCAAAGCTATGGAAAGGATCATCATGAACCTCATAAATAAAGATATTGGGGACCTACAAAGACTGGATCCTACCCATTTCGGCTTTAAGGGCAGATCCTGCCTCTTAAACCTGGTTGATTTCTTTGAAACAGTCACCAAGGCCATTGACGAGGGGAAGGTGGTCCACACAGCCTACCTGGACCTCGCAAAAGCCTTCGATACAATACCCCACTCGGGCATTATAGATAGGGGTTTAACCCCTATGTCACTAGATGTATTGCAAACTGGCTCAAGGACAGAACCCACATGGTTAGAATTGCTGGAGCCATGTCAGACTCCAAACCAGTTACAAGTGGTGTCCCACAAGGCTCAGTCCTGGGACCTCTCTTGTTCGGTGTATATTTCTCGGAGGTACAGGCTAACATGGAAGGACTGTGGCTGACCAAGTTCGCAGATGACTGCAAACTGGGCGCCATAATCGACTCTCCAGCCGACACAAGCATCCTCCAAAAGGGCCTCATAGAAACAGACAACTGGTGCCAGAGCCATGGCCTCAAGCTAAATGCCAAAAAGTGTATAGTCATCCCCTTTGGCTGAAACAAAGTGCCCACAAATTACCACATAGGTGGTAATCCATTAAGTACAGAAGAAGTAATTGGGGACCTGGGGACCCAAGTTGATAGTTCCTGAATAGTAGTTACTAAACTAATGATTGCTAAGTGTCAAAATAGACAAAATGAATATAAAAATTGACAATTTCAAAGAAAAATGTTCTCACCAATGGACATTCTACATGAAGATTTATTGCAACAGAGGAAGCAGATTTCAGGAATGGAAACTGCATTAAGTGATATGGATAACAGACTTCAGGAGAGTGAACATAACGTTGAGTTCCTGTTAAAGCAAAATTCTCCTCTTCAGACAAAGGTTGATGACCTTGAGAACAGATCCCGTAGGAATAATGTGAGAATTTTTGGCTTACCGGATAACATAGAGGGAAATAATATGGAACAATTTTTATCTTCCTGGTTGCCTGAAGTACTTGAACTGCCGGAGGCTCTTTCATGTGGTATTGAAAGAGCCCATAGATCAATGGTGACATCTAAAAACACCAAGAGTAATTATACTAAATCTGTTATTGTAAAGTTCCTATCAGCCCATGATAAGGAAATGATACTAAAGACTGTGTGGGCAAAATCCCCAATCAAACTGAAGGACAATATTATATGCTTTGATAATGACTATTCTTCTTCAGTATTATCAAAAAGGAACATTTTCTTGCCTTTAGTCAGAGAACTAAAAAAGAGTAAAATAAAAACCATTTGCTTTTTCCTGTAAGACTGAAAATATTTTATCAAGATGGTTTTAAAATTTTTGACGACCTAGACAATGCAAAAATTTTTGACGACCTAGACAATGCAATAACTTGTATAAAATCTAATAACATACTGGAAAAAGTAGATGAAATGGAGTGGGCCAGTCCTAGTCTTAAAAGGAATGCTGAGAACAACACTTGGAAAACATTTGACCCTAAAAAAAAAATCAAAAGATGAATCATAACAAGTACATATTTGCACTTGATTCACTCAGTTGGGGAAATGAAACCGGACATCCATGTGAGCTTTTGGTATTATATTTAATATAATGTAAACTGGTTAACTAAATAGTTGTCTATTTTGTTTTGTAGAATAGTCATTTGTTGGGGGTTTTTTTTCATTTGTACTATTTGTTTAAGATAAATTATCTTAATGTTTATTGGTTTGATTCACATGGATGCAGTGATTCTCCTGTCTCTGATATCTATGCTTCCGGATGTCTTGTAGTGGTGCTTATCATTAGGGGGTGTATTTGTTTATCTTGATTTTGGTTCTTATAGTGGTTGGAAAACTTTTATTTAGTTATAATTTCTGTATTTGTATTTTAGTGGATTTATGGTTAATTGTTTGATAAAGGAATCTTGTATGATGGCCTGATGTATAGTTGCAGAATTGCTGTGCTAGTGATGGTACTTCTGACTCGGGATGTGAGTGGCAGTGTGGCTGGAGTAATGGCAAGGCTTTGTTGTAGTTTCCGAGTTGTTGGTGTGTTTTATTTGGAGGCTCTGGTTTGGTGCTCTAGCACTGTAGAGATGTGTGTTGTTTGTGTTTAATTGTATGTTGTGGTGCCTGTGTGCTTTGGTCAGAGATTAACCGGAGAGTCTGGTTGATAGTGTGGTGAAGCTTTGCTTGATAGCTGTCATTGTTTCGTGTTGTGTATGCAAGTTTTTTTTTTTTTCTTTCTTTCTCATCTCTCTCGGTATAGAGGGAGTCTCGAGACATTGCCTTATATGTAGTTAAGTAATGTTTTACTTACTATTTCCCGCCGGAACTTTGAAAGCTTTATCTTCATGATGAGCTCGAGACTGTGATATCCATCGTGGCTGGAAAGCTCAGAGCTTTCTTAAAACGTCATCATGAAGGCGTCGGAAGTAAATTGATCTTCTGACCCTCAACGGGAAGCTACTGACTCAAATTTGTTTCCTCATACAGCATACGGAAAGACGATATAACTAGATTGCTACTTTCAACTTATTGTAAGACATTATATGCGATAATCTGTTAAATAAATAGGGATTATACTACGCATGTAGCCTAAATACTTTTTCTGATCATCATAGGTATTCATGAGCCTTATGTATTTATAAACAAATAGTATTCTCATAAAATATTTGCTTTATGTATGACAAGGGTGCCGATATCTTGATGAGAAATACTAGTTGTGATGTGTGCTTTTTTGGAAGATTTAATAACACTACAAGCTGTTTATATACTTGTTACATGTACATTTTTTATAACTATTGACTTGCTGAGAAAATATTCATGAAGCATTTATCAAAATGTTAAATGTGTAGATGTATATAATAGGTTATCAGTGTTATTTTATGAATGCATTTGTGTAATAGGCTAATAGGGATGTACTACATAGGCAGCAATAATATTGCAAGGACAGGTGCATTAAAAATAGTTAGATCTGTTTATCATTAGAAAATGTGAAATTTTCATCTTGTGTTTTGTTAATGAAATAGCTTTTCAAAATTCAAAGATAGTATAAGCTATAATTGAATAATAAAAAGCTCATTATATTTAAATAAGGCTTTTATATAGTATACAGGAGTTATTTAAGCACCTTGCTTCTTTGAACTAATATGACCTTTTCACTAGTTTTAAGTATGGTGATGGACCCTTTGAGGTAACTCAAATTAATGCAATGAATGGAAGATCAGACTTTTAAGGTTTATTAGGCACTCTTCTATGAGAGACTGCACCGGGGTAGTTTGGTTATAAGAAAACTAGCAGGATGTTGTTGGTTTTACTTCTTGATGAGTAATCACTATATTTGGTTTCTGGCAAAGAAATGCAGTGTTCATTTCTTTCAGAACAATCAGTATGTTAGTTGATTATTAGTAAAATCACTTTTATTAGCATCGTATTTATTAGCTGCCAGTGTTAGTGATTATTGAAGGCCCTTAGGTGATTCATTTACAACTATGTCCCAGTTAGCTGATCACCTATGGCAGTACTATATATCATACTTCAGCCTTTATTAGCCATATTTCGGTAATAAAATAATGCCATAGTCTCTTTTTAAGGTTCTTATCAAATGTGATTACGTTAAAACAGAAGAGTGAACTAATAGATCATAGTAGTTCTTAATAACCTACTAACTAATGTAAGAAAATTCTGTACTTTATTCCTAAGATGTAGCTGTCATCAATGTACTAATTGACACATATATCTATACATTTGGTTCATACAAAAAAAATTGTTTGTTATTGATGAGAAGCCTTATTTTTATAGTTATGACTATAGAAATTTAGGCAGGTGCTGATTGGATGCTGCTTTTAATAGGAGGTTGATTAGAGTGACTGATGTCATTCGAGTTAGGAGTTTTAAACTCCAGAGGGGTTCGGGTTGGTTATTTTGTTTCATGTTTGTTATAAATATTTTCTAATAACTTTTCATATCTTACGTAGTAGGAAACAACCTTAATTTTAAGACTATGATACTCTTACACTGTTTGTTCTAATGATCATAATATTATTCTTATTAGATATATTCTTGTGTATTTCTTAGATCAGTATGTTTATATTTACATAATTTAATTTTCAATGACTACACTAAAAGGTATATCGGTTAACATTAATGGTTCAAATAATCCTAATAAAAGGAGGAATTTAATTAGATATCTTAAGTTACATAAATCCCAGTTAGTATTTTTGCAAGAAACTCACTTAATAACAGAGGATATATTCAGACTTGAATCTAAAACATATAAGATTTTAGTAAGTTCTGAACATACTAAGAAAAAGAGAGGAGTAGCTATCCTATGGAACAGCATAATGACTTTTCTTGAAATAATAGATACATATAAGGATAATAAAGGAATGTTTTGTGCAGTCACCATAGAAATAAACAGTAAATTTTTTCACATTGATTAACATATATTGGATCCCAGGGATAGGGATAAACACAGTGAAACAACATCTAGATCAAATTGTACTATTCTCTAAAGGGAATATTATTTTGGCAGGAGATTTCAATTGTATTCTAGATTACAAAGACTCTATTACTAATGGGAAGAGAAGAATATCTACATCATCTGAATTATTAAAAGACTTTTCAGATACTTATTTTTGAAATATATAAATTATTTTGCAGATACTACTACTTTGTTTTACACCTTTTTTCTCATAGACATAACTCATACTCGAGGATAGATAGAGTTTTTATTTCTAATAATTTAACAGATTCCTTAAACAAATCAGTAGTAATTTCATGTCCTTTATCAGATCATAATTCTATAATTTTTGAAGTGGTAGTCAATCCAAATTTTAATATTCCTATAAAAAGGATCCCAGCTTATATCACAAAATTAAAAGATTTTAATGATTTAATTTCTACAGAAGTACAGCATTTTCCCACACCTTCAACTAGTGATCTCCCCACTGCCTTCTCCTGTACCTACCTCCAACATAAAAAAACTCTTAACTAAACTTAAACCCACCAAATTAGCAGCAGACAGCCTCCCAAGTGAATACCTACAAATTGCAGCTGATGCTCTGGCCTACCCATTATCCATCTTGATTAACCGATCTCTGTCAGAAAGTTACGTTCCCACACTGTGGAAAGTATCACATATAATTCCCCTCCACAAAGGCGGACCCTCCACAGAACTAACCAATTACCGCCCCATAGCTATTCTCTCTCCACTCTCCAAAATACTAGAGAGATGCATACACTCTCAGGTCTCAAGACTACCTCCTTACTAACAACCTCCTTTCCAGTACTCAGCATGGTTTCCGACCAAACCATAGCACCACCACTGCCTTACTCTCCTTTACTAACACTATCCTTCAGCATAAAAACAATGGCTATCTCTCTCTCCTCTGCTACTTTCCTAGACCTATCTAAAGCATTTGACATGGTCCCACACAAACAACTTATCTCTGTCCTCAATAACCTATCCTTCTCACAATCGGTCACTAACTGGTTTCAGAGTTACCTGTCTGACTGCCAGCAATCCGTTGTATGGCAGAATGACATATCTCCCCAACTACCTGTCTCCATAGGGGTTCCCCAAGGATCCATCCTTGGACCCCTACTCTTCTCTGTTTACACCAATAATCTAGCCTCTGCCACCAAACATGGCACACTCATACAATACGCAGATGACTGGACCATCATCTGCTCAGCCCAGTCCCTACCAAAACTGCAAAAAGTCACACAGGAAGCCTTGTCCTCTGTTGAAACATGATTATCCGATGCCCGATTAATACTCAACCCAAACAAAACTAAACTACTCATCTTGCAACCCACCAAACATACTCAAAACAACGCTCACTTTAACATCACGGCAAAAGACAACACCACTATATACCCAACTGAACACACCAAATTGCTAGGAGTGGAAATAGACAATAAACTAAAATTTGACATTCACATATCCATGACTATAAAAAAAGTCCACAAAAAACTAGGAGCGTTATACAAAAATAAGCAATTTCTCACCAAAGCAGCAAAGATTTCAATAGCAAATTCCCACCTTATCTCCACCGTACTTTATGCCTCTCCAATATATACCAACCTAAGGCAATGTGATCTAAACAAGCTAGAGACCTGCTACAACAAAATCGCCAAATTCGCCACAGGGGCAACATACCGTAGTCACCACTGTCTCTCACTTGCTGAACTGGGCTGGCTTGAACTCCCTCGCCTCCTTCAGTGGTATCAACTCTCACTCGCCCACAAACTAGTAAACCATCCACTAAATGTCCCATCCCTCCAGAATCTACTCCAACCCTATCGCACCACCAGACCACTGAGATCCAGCAGCAAAAATCACTTGCAGATCACTAAAGCCATTAACTCTGCTGGTGAAGAACTATTCTCTTGTGTCATAGCCAAATTATGGAACTCACTCCCACCCACAATTACCTCCATACCATCATGCACCCACTTCAAAACTTTACTAAAAGCGCAATTAAAAACATGCTGGCTATGCCCTTGCAACTCCCACTCTAATATCATCCACCCCATCCAACCACTACCTTTCTTTCCACTCCACTAACTACCTTGATTATAGCAAGCTCAGATGCTCATAAGCCAGTACTTATTATACAGCAAGAACTTCTTCTTCTTGTAACATTTGTTAATGTCTGGTATGCACTTCACAGATAAAGATTCTAGTTGTCTACTGATGTACTATGTTCTTCATCTGTAAATATGTTGTAAGTAATTGCTATGTAAATTGTTATTCACTATGTAATCCAATGTATATGCTGTCTGTTTATTTTAACTGTGGAGCTTTTCTCCCCGGGCCTCCGCTGAAAATGGACCTATGTTCAGTCGGACACTCCCGGTCAACAAATTTAAATAAATAAATAAACAATACTAATGATATATCAGAAATTTACATATGGGATGCCCTAAAAGCTTATCTATATGGTAGGATATTGAATTGGTACAACAAAAAAAAAGAAAGCTTGGGATAAAGAGCTGCAAGATATACAATGTAAATTAGACACTTTAAAACTTAGTAATATGGGTGATAAAGATATATCAGATAAAAGAAAATAAATAAATATGTTAAATAATAAATATCTAGAAATATTAAAACATAAAACTATGATCAATATAGAAAATGCAGGTTTATAAATTTCTCTTCTAACCCTAAATCCTTAAAAATTCTTGCTAATAAAATGAAAAGATTAAATAGATTTAATTATATTAATGAAATATTCTCCCCTAAAAAGGGAAAAATTGTATCGGAAATTCATAATATATTAACTGAATTTAGAGAGTTTTTTATAAACATCAACCAAACAACTACTGAAATTAACTCTAAAGAGGAAATAAAAACATTTATTAATAAATACACTGAACAATACTTTCAGAGGAACAAGGGATTTCTATTGATAAACAAATATCTTTCAAAGAACTTCAAACTCACATTACCAAATTAAAGCAAAATAAAGCTCCAGGTAATGACTGCATCATTCCTAAAATTTACAAATTACTACATATAAATGCTCTAAAATTGCTGTATTTAATCTTGTTCAGGACAAAAACATAATTCCACCTTCTTGGAAATACACTTTTATTTCTCCTATTTTAAAATCTAACAAAGATCCCTCTAAGTCTTCCTCCTATAGACCCATCTCCCTATTAAACACTGATTACAAATTATTTATGTCCATTTATGCAGAAAGGCTTAAAACACTTTTACCCAAATTAGTTGATGGTGATCAAACAGGGTTTAAAATGAAGAGAACTTCATATGATAACATTAAAAGAATATTAACTTTAATTGATTTGGTGAAAAATCTTAAAACAAATTTAACCCTAGTTAGTTTAGATATAAATTGTGCTTTCGACTCAGTTCCATGGGAATATTTGTTCACTCTATTAAAGGAATTAAATTACTCCAATAATTTTATCAATCTTATCACTCTGTTATATGAAGGTAGCCAAGCTTATGTTAAAATTGGCACTAGTATATCTCAAAATATACCAATAGTAAAAGGTACTAAGCAAGGGTGTCCTTTATCCCCTCTTTTATTTTCATTAGATTAGTTATGGAGCCATGGGCAAATTTAATAAGACATGATACAGATATTGAAGGATGCAAGTTAAACCCCATCTATATCATCTATAATACAAATGTTTGCAGATGACATATTGATTACTCTTGGGAGTAGAAGGGAATCTATACAAAAACTTTTTAAAAACATGGAATATTTTCAAAAAACTTCCGGCCTTACTTTTCATAATAATAAAACACATTCTTTTAACAGGTTCAAAAAATACAGTATACCTGATGAATATAATGAATATACAACTCAGTCTCAACAAATAGCATATTTAGGTATAATTATTACTAACAATATTAAAGATACCATTCAAATAAATTATAATAAAAGTCTATTAGATAGAATATTTAATAAATAAATGGAACAAATTACCCTTTTCTATGGATGATAAACTTTTAATAATAAAGATGATCCTTCTCCCAAAAATCTTATATATAATTCAATCTTTATCTATACCTCCTTCTTACCAAGTAATTAAAAATGTAATTCAAAGGTTCAGAAATTTTTGTGGTTCCCAAATAAGCCAAGGATTGCATTAACATACCGTATGTATAATTGGAATAATGGGGGTATAGCCTTACCAAATTTAGACATTTATTAAATTTCATCAGTATTCAATACAGTCCCTCATCTCATTGATGTGGAGTATACTGCTAAGTGGAAAGAGTTTATAGCGGTATTGTCACAAAATACCAAAGATATAAACCGTTCCTATAAGCTAAATATAATTAATAATCCATTTATTTGGAAGTTAAAAGATTATATTTCTGAATTTTCTTCTCTGAGTTTTAACTCTTAGTTTTTCTTTTAAAATCATTTAAAAATTTTATATTTAAATATAATATATGTAAGGATTGGCTTTTTTTACTCTTCCCTATAGCCTACACACACAGATCTATTTTCTCTTCAGATTATACAAAAATGTCTATATTTCAGCAAAAGCATTTAACATTTTGGCACCAAATGATGGTAAATAATGAGATAAAATCCAATAGTTTACTCCTGGAATAGTATAAACTTGATTCTTGTTTATGGTTAGAGCTTCAAGAAGCTAGACAATATGTATTAAATAAATTGGATTCAATGTCTCCTATAATTAGGAAAAAAATTCCCAAGCTAATACAGTATATGATTTTATCAGTTTTGCATAAATCTCCTGCTAATAAGTTGTCAAACATTTATTGGACAATTAAATGTGATTTAGATATACATTCAGATAATTATTGGAAATATTTTTCTTTAATTAATAATAATCCCCCTTCTGAAAAAGACAAATTTAATATTTTACAATCAGCAAGTATGACTACAATGGAAATTATTCACATGGAGATTTTTAAATAGATCATTTATCATTCCTCATAATACAAGTATATTTTCTAAACAGTATATAACCTGTTGGAGATGTAATATTGAATTGAATGCTGACTGATCTCATATGTTTTATAATAGCATATATTTAAGAAAATTTTAGGATGATATCAATAATTTGTTGCAAACAATTTTTACTGATAATTTCTTTATAGCTAAATCGCTTGTTTTATTTAATACTCCTGTTCCTGATTGTGTAAAAGAGAATAAGTACCCTTTGGTTTGGTCTATACTATCTATAGCTAGAAAAACAATCACTAAGAATTGGAAAGCTAGTACAGCACCTACATTTTTGGTATTTAAAAATATACTCCTTGAAACGTGTAATTTGGAAATGTTAACTATTAAATCTAGATCATCTAGGAATACTACATTATATAATTCATGGAATATCATCTGTGAACTTCTAGAAAAAGTTTATTAATTTATGTAAACAGATGACTTTTATTAATCCTACAGCTACATTAAGAATTTTTTTTTTGCATGATGAACATCTTTGTACATAGTTTAGTTACATTGGTTTATATATTAGAAAGTTTGTTTTTTTAATTTCTTGTAAAATGTTATAATTTCATGGAAATATTTGTTCATTTTAATAATTATTTAATAAAATTCTCTGAAAAAAAAAGAAAAATCAGTGTGCTAAACATTGTAATTATTTCAATACAGAGCCTTTTCTCCCTTGTATATTAAATCTTACACTAAATAATTTACCCAGTAAAAACTCTAAGTTACATGTTGATTTTTCATCCCTTTGATTTGGGGTTTGTTGCTTTTTTTTATATAAATACAGTGAATTTATGTATGTTTATTTCATACGAGTTTTTAAATGGACGAAATACTGTTAAATGCGTTTTTCCTGCTTTGTGAAATTTCACCAGGTAACATGATCATTTCTTAAGATCAGATGTTTGTCTTTTTAGTTGGTTTATAAAGATAATTAACTTAAACAGGATGGACTTGACAGTAGTTTGGTGTTGACATTTGAAATGCTTTTGTTACTTTTCTGAATGTTGCAATTAAGACCTGCTAGTTTTTCTGGATCCCTGTTGTGCACACAAAGTATCCTAGGGCTTTATGCCTGAGTTCGCACAGAGAGGTTTGGTATTTCCTTTGAAAAACTTACAACTTCTTGGATGGGGTACACTGCAGACTGTGGGGGTAACCACTGTATATGGCATGTCAGACATTGCTATTAGATAAAGGTTTTGAGAAAAAAAGACCGGATAACTTTAGAAAAGTAATGCATTTTTGACCAATTGCTTGTTTTAATGTAATGTTTAATCTTGTTTAATAGTCCATGCATGTTGGGGAGGGGGATTACCTTTTGAAATTTCCCTGCGAGACGGAACACGTATCGTTTTTGCTGTACTTTTTACTTTCCTTATTAAAAATGAAATTGACTTGTTAATGTTTTGTTTGAAAATGCACTTGTAAAATTATATTCTGCTTAACACTGGTTGTTTAGTTTGTATGGAGAGAAACCATGTGAATTGGGGGGTGCAGGGGGGTTTGCCCCCCTGCAAAAGCAATTACTGCATAAAATTATAATTAAATATACCATAAAAAAGCATGACGCCTGTGTTAAAAACAGTCTGAGAATGAATATTCACCATGTCACTGAATACTCAGTGTGGCTCGTCACTCAGCCATGTTTTCCATGCAACGTTACATGGGCTTGCCCTGTCAGTAATTTTGGCCACGCCCATTCCTGCATGAAAATCGTGGTGGGGTAATGTTCTAATACAAAGCCACAAGACTTCCCTCAGCAGCAGTCTCCAAATCTTCATTGGTAGGTATTCCCCAGACTAAGGTTCATAGGTTAATGACCACAAGGGCCTTTTTAAGCCTAGCCATGCATCCCAAATGTCTGACACATTCAGGTACCATTGATAAGTGTAAGAAGGGGCTTGGGGATGAAACATTTACAAGTAAGGGCCTGAGAAAAGAACCATTTACAGGCTGCCTGTGTCCATTAGAGACGTAGGTGCCAAACCAGGGATGAAGTTCCTGTTCCTTATCCAGTTGTCCAAGTTATACTTGAATTGGATTAGTGAGGAACTCTGCTTCACATTGATGGGGAGTCTGTTCCAGAGAAGGGGTAGTCTCTGGAGTACATAACCTGTCTCTCCAGCAGGTCCTATTTATATTTCAGGCAGGGTTTAAGTTTTTAGAATGGGTTATTCTTGTGATGTTTGTTCAGTGGGTATGCAGGAGGTCCATCAGAGTGGGGTCTGACAATGCCTTGTAGGCCGGGCATAGATATCTCCTCAACACCCTGGAGGAGACCGAATACGGGGATAGGGCCTTGAGGCGGTCTGTGTAGGATGTGCTACTTATGCCCTGTATTATTTTATTTGGGAACATCAGTGGACATTCCAGTTGTTAGACATGTGTACTAGATGATAGGGGCTGATGAATGCTGGATACAGTAGAACAGTGATTTCCTTGGACCTAGATGCCATAGCTTTGTTTAGGCACGTGATGGTCAATGGTTAGATTATTATCTATGTAGCCCCAAGTCCCTGACTATACAGGGTCAGCTGTTTGGGGTGTGTAAATTTATCCATATAGGTGTTCAAGTGTTATTTGTGGGGTCATGTTCAGTGATTTTTATTTTTCTGCTACTGTTAATGATATCAAAATATAACCTGAAATCTGGAAGATTGTCCCCCATTTAGTTTTGGCTGTATTAATTTATGGTATGATATCCTTACAGACTTGGGAGACAATATAAATTTAGCCAATAATGTGTGCAAGCTTTTAAAGAATTTGTACAGTATCACTTGAGAGGTCATGAATATACATAATCTAGGTAGTATGTTCATCCTGACTACTGCAACTTTTGATAAAAAGGGTAATTTTAGTTAGTCCATCTGTTAAAATCATGTGTCATATTTTCACATTTAGTCAAGATGTTTTGATAAAATTCCCTTTTATTTTGGTAAAAAGTAATCCCAAGGAATTTAGTAAATTGTTTTATTTTAATTGTGTCTTGAGTGGGGATATAGTAATAGTAGTTTCGAAGAGTTTAAAGGAAATGTTGTGGTTCAATCTAGCTTGACTTTTGTAATTGGTTTTGAGAAGGTATCAGTGGCTTTCAGTAATTTAGAAATATTTGAACTTGGATAAGTAAAGTATAAGTTTAGGTCATCGGCAAAAGCTATTAAGAATATTTTAGTGTTAAAGTAATGGAGGATTATGGTACGTATGCTGTAAGTAGGAAAAGGGGTTCTAGGTGTAGGTTGAAGAGGTACGGGATAAAGGACAGCCTTGTCTTGTCCCATGTTTTATTATAATTCTATTGGATAGATTTTTATTTCTGTGTAGGGTTGTATAGGATTTGTCATAGTGTTTTAATTATTTGAATGAAGCTAGGTGGGAATGCAAAATAGGATAATATTGATAACAAAAAAACTTAAATTGAGTCTATCAAATGTCTTATATGCATCCATTACAAGTGCAAAAATTGAGTTTTTCTTATATTCTGCAAATGCAATTAAGGCTTCAAGAGTAAGGGTATTGTCACAGATTTGTCTACAAGGTAAATCCAGATAGTTCAGGTGAAATAACTTGTGTTATTATTGATTTTAAGTGTACTAGCAAGGATGGATGTAAAATTTTTACATCAAGGTTTATTAAGGCGATGGGTCTATAGCTCTTAGGATCTCTAGCATTTTCATGCTCTCAGTTTTCAGATACAGTAATTAAGTGGCATAGAACAGTAACACCTCGAACCTGTAGGGTTGTTTCACTTCTCACAAGATATTTTGGTATATGCTGTCATATTTCTTCCATCTCCACAAAATACACGCAGACACTGCTAGTGTGCTCCCACAACCCGCCAATCATCTGTGCAGGGAGAAGTCCATCACTGTTCATGGCCAGTATAGAATTTGCATTGTTTTTTCCTTAATCAAAGACTTTACCATTGAATGAAGTTTCCTTTACATCATCCTGATTCTCGTTTTCTCTGGGAGAGTGAAGAATGTGATTCCCCTATAAGTAAAATTCACCATCCTGCCTCCCTTTTGAAAATGTGGACCACTACCACATTTTGCCTGTTCAGAACTGCATTCTGTTCTAGCTCTTATGTAGTATTAAAAAGGTGTGTTAACCAGAACTTTCCAACAGTGTCCAGTACCTTCAGCACTTATGGATGGATGCCATACAGTTTCACAGCTTATGGTATAGTGGGTCTGTTCAATCCACTGCACTGATTTCTTCATATCCTGAAATGGCTTCACTTTCCCATTTGCTTCTGACACTGCCTCCCCCAGAGGAAGGATTGTCCACAAGATTCAGAATTCGTAGAGTATTCCTCCTTCCATAATATCTGCATTTAAGGTCAGACATTTTTCACCATTGCTTAGAATGCTGAGAACAGCTTTTGAGGTCATTCAAAAAAGTTTCCATGGCCCCATTAAATTCCTGCTAGACCTTGGCCTTTGCTTTGGTGATTGCATGAAACTGCTTCTTCCTTACCATGTCAGATGTAGGAACCAAACCCCAGTTTGTATTCCCACCTCAACCCTGTTGTCATTAAAGTGAGAGCTTTCGTTATCTCCTTGTTACTATCTCGGCTATTAAGGCTTTAAACAAAAGCCATTCAGACTCTGTATTCCTGATCTGTCTAGGTATACTGAAGAAACTCTTCTGAGGGTGGCAGTTGAACTTGCACTTAGATTCCAGCCTCTGACACAAGTTGCTACTAGGTGATGATTATTTGACAGGCCAGCAGCTATCTTGGTGCAGTCCAGAACAGAAAAGCTTGGGTCTAGTGAGGCTTAGGTCTAGTGACATGGCTATAAAATTCTTCCCTGACCTTTGGCTCAGGGTATTCCGAAAGTACAGTTGTGATTCTTTGTGTTCAGACATTGTGTTTGTTACGGACAGTAGTCAACTAGTTGAGTTTGTCTGTCAAGGCATTTTTTCCTATTGGTTCCTTCTAGATGTCTGTCATCATCCTTTACAGGACATGTATAGGTAGTGCTCTGTCGAGAACTGCTCTCCCAAATAAGAAATGGAGAAAGAGTCCATCTAAGTTTGCTTGGGATCACCCGCAGATACATAGAACAATTGATTAGCAAAACCAAAACTCCTTGCATAATCTGTGATATCACTAAATGGTTGCAAATGATCTCCTCTTAGCTGTAGCAGTCTGGGTAATATTTTAAGACGATTAAGGATGAGTGTAAATAGTCATATAGGAACGGGTCACACATTGTCAATTGAAAACAGTCTGGTATGAAAATATGTACAAGTCAGAGAAACTTGGTAAGACTTTCCCTTTGGTTAAATTCCTGACTGCTATGAGATGGCAAAGATAAGAGAGGCTCTCCTTCGCTTAGAAACAATGAGAGCAAGTGTGAAAATCCAAAAAAAAAAAAGTTTGGGAAGTGGCCACGATATCAAGACCATCAATTGAGAATTCTGTTTGTGGCACCTAACTCTCTGTAAGCAGTGGAAATTGAGTAAGCCAAACAAGTGATAATTGGGAGGTGTGGGGAAGGTAGATAATGTTCATATTTTTTGGAATTGCTCAAAGATTAAAGTTGGATCATTTTATATTTAGAAGACTGGAACATTCTTGGCCCTTCCCGTATGTTGGATTATAACTTTTGGATTTTTTGGTGCATTTCCTCTTGCTAGTTCAGTTTCAAGACAGAAACTGGAAGTTTTTTTTTTCAGTGTTTGCAAGCATTATAAAACTGGTATGTGCCAGACACTGGAAACCAATCTTCCAGATGTTTTGAATTTTGAGAGCCAACAAGGAAATAATGTATGTAATTAAAACAGTCCGTACATTAGATAAGCTCTCCCAGTACTGAAAATATATATAGAATTATTGTAATGTTAAATTATAGACCCCTCTCTTTCCCAGATGACCACTAAGACGGTTCAGTAAGGTGTAACTATTTATTCTAGTCTGATTCTTTCTCTTCTTACCCCGTCCTTTTCTTCATAGGGTTCCTAAAATTGTTATTTAACTGAAGTATGTCATAGTTTTATTTAGATTTGTTTATGTAATGGTAGAAGTATTAGAAATTTTGCGTAGTCTGTTGTAGGTTATTGTTGGATTTGGTGTGTCTTTTGTTATTAAATTCAAATAAAATTCATTTTAAAAAAAGAACTGCACTTCCAGTCTTTGAGAAAACTGAACAGTGATAATGGTGGTTGGATATTTATGCACAAATGAGGGCCTGCAACTTTTAAGTCACATTAAGGTTACCCTCTAGTTTACTGACAGAAACTTCATCTTAATGGCAGTCCATCATAGACAAAACCTCTGAATCTTCCCGCCTGTGCAGGCCTTTCTTGAAGGTTAGAAGAGGCGACCCTTGCTCAGGAACACTTGTTTCAGAGCCAGTGCTGGACGGTAGGGTAGACCAACTAGCACTATCTGATTCTTTTCAGTCTTGCTCATAAGCTCTTCCTCCTTTGGCAGTGAAGTGGCATTCGATGTCCCAAGAGTAGTTCATCTTAAGTTTTCCTGCGTGACACTTAGTGTTACACTTGACCCTAACCCTTTTTCCTTACAGTTGATGAGCCCACATGGCAGCACCCCACACCTTTTTTAGGGCTGAACTTGCTCATAAGCTCTTCCTTCTTTGGCAGTGAAGTGGCATTGAAGTGGCATTCCATGTCCCAAGAGTAGTTCATCTTAAGCTTTCCTGCTTGACACTTAGCGTTACACTTGACCCTAACCCTTTTTCCTTACAGTTGATGAGCCCACATGTCGGCTCCCCACCCCTTTTGTAGGGCTGAACTTGACTGGGTTAAGTAGTTGCACAGCCATCTGGCACTCTCCTGTGAGCCCCCTAGCTTGGATCTCTTTCTGCACAGGGCAAGTTTCTTAAACGAGATGTTATTTGAAGGATATTCTGGATAGCCATTTCTCTGGCCTCTGCTCTCATTGCAGTGTGCCAAGGCTGAACCTTCTGGGAGATTAAAACTTCTTAACTCCTCTAATGCAGCTCTTTTAAGTGTGTACTTAGTGGGTATCACTTGAGCCTTTAAAAAATGAGGTTATTACCTTACAGTTCAAATAAATATTCATATCTCTGGAACCATAAATGTTACTAAAAAACTGTAAATGACAAACTATTCAGGATAAATTAATCTTTAGTGTTCATTCATTCAGTTCAGTGTTTTTAAACTGGAATTTTTAAGCCAAAATAAAGGCAGTGAATATTTAATTTTTTAATGTTGTATAAACAGCTTATGTTATCACAGTAACCACTAACTGCTCAGTCAAGATACATATTGCCAGCAGGAGTTTCTTTACACAGCTGTGAGCATTCATATGAGGCTATACAGTTCTGTCTGTCTTACCTGAATGTTGAGATATTTAGAGAGATGAGAATTATTACAATACAAATAGTATACAAATAATATTGGATATCTTTTTAGTTGCATTAGATGTAGGTCAGATCTGGGCGGCCACGGTGGTGCAGCGGTTAGCGTTGTCGCCTCACATCAAGAGGTTCTCCGGTTCGATCCTCAGTTGGGGTGCCTTCTGTGCAGAGTCTGCATGTCCTCCCTGTGGTCGTGCGGGTTTCCTCCCACATCCCAAAGACATGCTGTAGGTGGATTGGACACTCTAAATTGGCCCTAGGTATGAGTGTGTGCATGTGTGTGCCTTCTGTGGAAGGTTGGGCGCTGGGCTGGCAACTCAACACCGTAAAACTCCACTGCCAGTCATGAGCGGACAGGTGATCCGCTGTGGCAACCCCTAACCGTGAAAAAGCCGAAAGAAGAAGAAGAAGATGATGTAGGTCAGATCTCAGTCCAGTTGTTTGCCATCCTGTATGTTTTAAGATGAAGTCTTCTGATACCTTGTATGTAGCATGGTTTTGAAATTATTAATGCAAATACAAACAAGCAGTGTTTGATGCCTAGAGGCGTGAGTAGGAGGTAACTGCAGAAATGCCTGAAGGCACACTCGGCTGTAATGAGTTAAGGGGGGGCACAAACCCAACACCATGCTCCATAGAGTGCATATATATGGTTCAACATTCTTAACACTTCCCATTTTGTGATTTTCTTTTGTCTTTGTGTGTGATGTTCATGGCTTAGTTGTGCATTTTAAGGAAGAAAGCTGATTGTGCCCTTAAGAGCTTGGTACATTACAAATTTTCCAGTGTAATGCAGTAGTTGTTTGTCCAGTTCATTGTTCAACTTTTACATTTTTTTGTTTATAGTACCGAATATGGGTTATTTTTTAAGTTATCACATGATTTCCTTGTGTTTTTCTCTCCATTTTATAAAGAACATCTTTTCATGACGGCTGTCAAGCTGGAGCTGCAAGTTAAATGATGTGGTTTATGGTGTTGCAGTAAATCATAAATTCTTGTTATTTTTGTATTGGTGAGAGGCTTAGTTACTTTCCTAAGAGAAAAAGTTATGGGGCCACTAAAAGGGGATGTGAGAAGGTTAGTAATAATTTATTTCTGAGTTAAGAAGTAACGGGCATTGTTCCATTGGTTGGCTGCTGAGATATCCAAGTTTGTGTGTTTCTCTCTCATGAAGCTGTTCCTAAAATATAGAAAAAAACATCTTTCTTAGGTTAGTACAATATAAGCCATATAATTACAGCTTCTCATTAAACTCAATGGCGATTTTTAATCTTGATATGAAAGGTGAGAACTCTTACTCTGAGTTCTCACCTATATTTCACTAACATAGTAACAAGAGGAATGGCCAGTCCATGCACTTTTGCTATACGCTTTGAGCAGCTGTGATCAGCAGCCAATTGCTATGCTTTCCTGGCAATCTCTAGTCATATGACTAGAGACTACTGAGAGTGGCAGATGTGTGGATCTTCTGGGGCAGTTTTCTCTTGCAGGTACATTTTATTTCTGATAGGAAATCAGTTAGTTCTTTGAGCAGTGGTAACCGTAGATACTGTCCACAGTAGAGTATCGCTTTTTAATTTTGCCACAGTCCACTTGGGTGCAGTGTAGAAGCAACTTGAAATAGATGCTGTTTGCTAGAATAAAGTGAATGACAGATGGATCACATTAAATCAATTATTGATGAGAATTGGTGGGAGGATTGATTTATAGTATCTGAAAGGTACAAAAACTAAGTAAAAAAGCAAATGTAAAGTAGCTTTTCGTTTTTGTTGGCAAAACACTAATATATTTTATTAACGTTACTCTGTTCCCAACTTTTATTTTTGGACAGGATAACATTATGTCCGTCCCAAACTACCACTGCCAGAGATCAGTAAGAACGTGTCAGACTCAGTCTCACTCTACACGGTGCATTTTTATTTGCATCACTATGAAACATTTTTAATTTTTTCAGATCATATTATTTCTACAACTATATAAATGAATGCCTCAAACAACATGTACATAACTTGCTTAATGAACGGACTGCAAATAAAAAAAAAAACAGTATCTTTAACATTTTTTCTGGGCATGGATGAAAATGATACTTACTACAAGGGGCAACATTTTTGTCAATGAGTTTTGAGTATATGGTGGAATTTTCTGGTTACGCACCTTTCACATGTCACCTATGTAGTACTGCTTAAAAAAATTAATCTTAATTACTAAGGTAACTGTTGCACCTCCTGTCATACAACTCACAACATGCATTGTCCCGCTCGCTTAAAACTATTAAGACATTTGTAAACAAAACGTAATACAGAACACAGTGGCACACAAAAGCTAATATCACATGCATTCTAAGCATAGAAACTAAAACGTAATTATTTATAGAGAATGGGAAACAGCAGTCTTTCTGAAAAGTTTGTTGCGACGTTTTGAAAGTTCCCTGAGATTTATAAACACGAAGCAGAACGTGTCATCAGTCTTGTGACTGTAAATTCAAGTGTCAAACAGTACTACAGTAACTACCATGTTCATACTTTTAATCTACTTACACGTCAAACATATATTGACCTCACCTTTCTGTGCAGAATGAAAGTAAAATTTCAGCACTATGGCCACGGAGGAGCAGTTACTGGTCATTTAGTTTCAGAGAAGAAAAGCTCCCAATACAGCACTAACATTGTAGTAGGAAAGAAAAGAAAACAACATTCTGGCAGAAAGGTACACGGAATTCAGTGGTCCTAAAGTATAAAAAAAAAATTAAAAGTTTATCCGGTATTATCTAAATCTCATTTGCTGCGGATGCTTACATATGTGAGCACGGTCTAACATTGTAAGTGCTGTTTACAAGTGTTTCCCCAGTAACGGAAATGTACCAAAAAAATTGTATGGCCTGGCCTGTTGGGAACAGTGTATTGTGTAAGAGCAGCAGGTTGAAATATGTTACTGTGGCTTTTGTGTTTTTTCTTTTTTGTCATATTTTTTTGCCCCTGCTGGTTGTGGATTACTAATCCTTCCAGACCAATGGACCCATATGTTTCGTATCCGTGAGGAGCCAGTCGGTCAGGACGTGCCATCATTTAGGCCACCATCAAGGGTGGTTTAGCTTTTTTAATACCCTGTCGCACTGCACTGGGAAGTACTAGCAGTGGCCTGACCACAAAGGCTATCCCCTCACTTCTGTAAAGGGCATTCCCTCCAAGCAGCCTCACCCCTCCCTTAAAAGCACAATTGGCAGCTTCCCAGGTGTCCACCACAGAAATCGCATAAACTCTGTGCGTGTTAGCCCTCTCTCCAGAGAGACAAATGTGCTAAACTTCCTCCCAGCCTGGCTCCGTCAGTGCCATGGCTGCTGATTGCACCCTGGTTGTTTTGGCCACCATATTAAAGGCTCCATCTCTCTGCTGCTAGGATCCAGACTGTTGGGGAGTTATATTTTCATTTTCTTGTCAGTTTGGCATCAGAAGTCTACAAAAATGTGGGTGCTTTGTAGCGGAGCATCCTGTTGTTACTGCTGTTGCTGTTGTCTGTCTGAAAGTTTCATAATGATATTTCAAAAGAGTACAGGGATTTAGACTTTCAAGGACAGGACACTATGAAGTCGGTTAAATTGCATTTACAAGATGATGGTTTGCTATGTGGGTTTGCAGCTAGGACCAGCAGCTAAGTACATTTTGCATCTGAAGGTCGTGATCTATTTTAAGAATTTTTCTGTAATAATTTCATATGGTTATAGTGAAATGGTCTTTTTATTGCTAGGTATCCACAGTAGCCGTTTGGAAGTTCTAGTTTTGGCTTTTGCTTCACCAAGCTGTATATCTTTCTGTCTCTCTGTTTTTTTTTTTTTTTTTTTTTTAATAGCTGAGCAACTCTACATGCATCTGAATTATACAGTTGATGCTAACGACTTGAGAACCAAAAATAAATCTTTAAGGAAAATTTATATTTTGCAGTTTATTTGTTAAATAAACATTATTTTGTAATTTATGCAAAATTATATTTTATATGCTACGACAGGCATGCACTGTTTACCGACATAATGTTGAATGCTAAATGGTTGAAACTGAATTGGTTGAACACACACTATATTAAATGATCAAAATGTTGAAATAAAATTAGTCTAAACGGAGTTGATATATTAAAGTAGGGAGTGTGTGGGGGGTGCAGGGGGGGGCATAGCCGCCCTGCATAATAGTAGGGTTGATCTCATTGCTTTTTCAATTAGATGATTGTAGACATTTTGATAATTCAATGTTTTGAGTTGAGATGTTATTTTTCAACCAAATGACTATTAGACGTTATGAAATTTCAACATTATGCCGGTAAGCCGGCATGCACATATCTGAGATTCCGTTTTCCGTAAAAGTTATTAACAAAATGAAAGTAGGATTATCAAGGGATCTTTTCCTGAAAGTGTCGTACAGTGCTGTTGTAACAGCAGTGTGTGCCATTTTGAAGTTGGGGTGGAACTTTAATTGTCAAGGTGCAATTTTTACAAAACAGTCTGCTGAAAAAAATATGTAGCTTTCAGTTTCTTTTTCAGAGCAAAATAAAAGGAAAAGATATAAGTAAAATAAATATATTTGTGTAATTTCATACCTAAAAGGAATGTGCATTTCTGTATAAAAGGGGACTTTTTCTTTCTTTGTGCTGTTATGGTGTAAAAAATTAATAGTAGGAATATGAACTCAGCAACGTAACTTCAACAAAAAGCTGTTTAGTAAGACAAAGCTTTCAGGTAAAACCCTTCTTGATTGTACATAAAGCAGCAAATAAACACCCCCCCTTGTATACAAAACACACAGCCAATAATTAAGCAGTTAATCAATTAGAAGAGAAAAACACTTCTAAAAGCAAAAACATTATAAATGCAATGTTCAGACAAAATTCAAGACACCATTTGATTTAAGCCCTGGGGAAATATCAGCCCCCATTCTCAATATCTATTCATATTCCTTTATTTCTAGCCTATTATTAATGTCACTATCACCTATACTTTTAAAGACCTGATATATTACTCTAAATTTAAGTGTGTTCATTTCCACATTCGCTTATATGCTTGGCCAAGGAATTTGTGCTAATATTTCTTTTAATACCAGATCTATGGTCTGTAATCCTTTTTCAGTTTTCTTACTGACTTACCTATATAAAATGAAGTGCATGCAGTGCATTGCAAGGTAAACAATATTAGTAGAATTGCAAGTAGCAGGGCAACAAAACACGCTCTTTCCCACTTAGTGGATGTGTGAATGTTTGCTTTTTATCTATAACTTCACAGCAAGAACAATTATGGCATAGAATAGTGCCATAATAATTGTACTTATGCCTATCCATATTAATATATTAATACACTAAGGGAAAAATATAGGATTATAGAGCATAGATCTGATATTAAAAGAAATATTGGCACTAATTCCTTGGCCAAGCATATAAGCAAATGTGGAAATGAACATACTTTTACATTTAGAGTAATAGATCAGGTCTTTAAAAGTATATGTGGTGGTGACATTTATAATAGGCTAGAAATAAAGGAGTATGAGTGGATATTGAGAATGGGGCTGATGATTCCCCAGGGCTTAATCAAATGGTGTCTTTAATGCCTGTTCTTAAACGTAAACAAATGCACTTATATTAAGTTCAGATTTTTATATTTTAGAAAGAATGTGTATAGGGATGCATACGTTGCATGTTAATTGATTGTGTGCATATATATTTCTTTATATTAATTATTTCTTTGAGTTTTGTTTGAACTTTGCATTTGTAATGCTTTTGCTTTTAGAAATGTTTTTTTTCTTTTAGTTGATTGATTGCTTTAATTATTGGCTGTGTATTTTATATTTAAGGGAGGGGGTGTTATTTGCTGCTTTTTGTACACTGAAGAAGGGTTTTTACCTGAAAGCTTTGTCTTATTAAACAGCTTTTTGTTGAAGTCACGTTGCTGAGTTCATATTCCTACTACTGGTTGTTTGTTATTTGAACTGAGCTTTTGGTTGGTCTTGCTATGATATATTTTTAAACTGAAGAGGCAGAGCCATCTGTACTTATTAACAACACAGCCGAATAAGAATGAGTCAGAAACTCTATGATACTTTGGATTTTCAGCCAAACCCACTATTGGGATCTAGCAATAAGGTACTGTTGTCCAAAAATTTTGGTCCAAGACGAACTGGTGATGAATATAATTTTCTGAATTCATTTAATATTCTTGAAAAGAAAGTCAGAAAATATAAAAGCCTACAATGGCAAATATATAGTTTTTTAGCATATATTGATCTTGACATAGTGCCCCAGGGGCTTAGGGTACAAAAAATGCCATCTTATGCTAATTTATACTCAGGATGGTTATAAAAATGGCAAGAAATGAACTTGCAGCTAGGCATGAACTATATGATCTTGACACGCTACTTTTTTTACCAAGATAGAGGTTGATTTACATAAGGAAATAGAGGAGTTAGAAACCACTATGTTAACCTCCTTCCTTTTTTTCTAAATATGTCACTGAGTATGACCATCTCTTGGACAAATTGGCTAAGCTTGATGAGACATTGGAAAGGGCTAAAAATCACAAACTAAACCGTGATGTCAATGATTGCAACAATGGCCATATTTTTATGTGGCTGAAAGAGAAACTGACTGTTAGTGCTTTGGCTGGTGATTAAACAACACAGCGGATAAGAAGAAAAGTGCTTCTAATTCCCTTGACACCCTCGATGATGTGGCTGTGCCTTTAAATTCCTCCCAGACCGGGCTTACGCAGGGTGATTCAGCTGACATCCAACTTATTCAAGTTGCTGCAGATTTATTGAATGAAAAATGAGGCTCCGACCTCAACAGCTGTATCTTTACAGCATAAAAGGAAGGAAATGTGCCATGAGTCGGGTTTTTCTTTCTCCCAACAGGTAGTTCGTATGAAATTACTCGAAGAAGTGGTTGTCAGGAAGCGCAAATGCTCAAGAGGTCGTTCAGTACAAAGAAAAAGATGGAGAGGCAGGAGCTTCTCAAATGCGCAGAAGCGCCAATAGGAGAAGGTACTGTAAATGAAAACGTTATAAACTTATTGCGAATATGTCTGACTTCAACTGACATTTCCTTGCTCAATGAGGGCCTTAAATTCATTCCATCAGTGGTTGTGAGTTTAATCAAGACTTTGATTTAAAATTGTTTGTTCAGACTGGATTTGAAACTTATTTTTCAACAGTCTGATGCCAGTAGAGGTATTAGATTTAGAAGGTCTAGCACCTTCATACCGAATAGCCACCCTGTTGTCCAGGCTTTTCATAATATGTGAGAGTTCCAATTTCCAAATGAGGGAACTATATGATAAGAATGTGTTTTATAAATGCTTTTTAATTTGTCTGATTCTCAATGTGAATCTCTGAAAAAGCTACTGGATAATCAGGATATTGTGATTAAGGAGGCTGATAAGGGGGGGTCTGTATTAGAAACGCGAAAGCTGAATTTCACGAATACGTATTCATTGACACACAAAGGTCAATGTGTGAAAAGAGCGAACAATGCAAATAGCGAAAGTGAGAATGCCGAACGTGATACCGGAAGCAACAGCACCATACAGGTAAGGTAAACCTAAGTTAACAAACCTACACTTTTCTAAATGTTTTTGCAGGGAGGCAAGCCCCCCTGCACCCCCCATACCCCCCCTACTTAAATATACCAACTCCAAGACCGCACTTCAATGGGAAAAGGGATTTATTTCCTCATCCCCACGATCACCCTGCTGGCCGATGAAATTCGTTCTGCATTCTCACTTTCGCCATTTGCATTGTTCGCTCTTTTCGTACATCGACCTTTGTGTTGATGAAAATGTATTCGTGAAATTAAGCTTTCGCATTTCTAACATAGACCCGATAAGGGAGGTGCTATTTTACTGATGAACAAAGAGCATTATTTGAATCAAATGAATGTGTTTTTTTTGTTTTTTTATCTGACGTTAAACAGATATATTAATAATATAAATATATTTTTGATTAGCAGTCTATGAATGACATCACTATGGAAACTTGTAGCTTCTTTCATGTTCCTTTTCCGAAATTACCCATACTCTATGGATTACCTAAAGTCCAGAAATGTTTTGAACCCCCCCCCCCCCAATAAGACCCATTGTCTCTGGTAAGGGGTGGATAACTGAGCCCATTTTGTTGTTTTTACAAAATACTTTATCACAGTTTCTCCCCTATGTCAGAAATTACATCAAAGGTATAAGCGATTTTTTTAAAACATTTATGTGCCTGGTTCTCTGTTAGGGAACAGGAGTATTTTTGGATGGTAACTCTTGATATTCAAGCTTTGTTCACCATTATACCAAATGTATATGGCATTAATGCCACTAGGGAGTTTTTATGTAGTAATGGGCGAAATACAGGTAGACACCTTGAAACTATATGTGAATTACTCAAACTTGTTTTAAATAACTTTTTTGTATTTAATAGTCAGGTTTATCAGATTTCTGGTTGTGGCGGTGAGTATGCCCATTGCCAACACCTATGCTAATTTAGTTCTTGACAAATGGGAGAATGAATTTGTATATAATAGACCTGTAGAGTTTGTTTCTAAAGTTAAACGTTTTGTGGACATTTGTTTTCTTTATTTGGTATTGGACAAAAACTGAATTGGATATGTTTTTGGCATATTCAAATTCCAGTACTGAATTCCTGAGGTTTACTATGTCCAGTTCTATTAGGTCAATTTTTTTGGATATTTGTATAGAAAGAATATAATGTTGTAGATTTGAGTACTACCGTATTTAAAAAGCTGGTATATAGAAATAGGTTTCTAAATTATACCAGCATGCACACATCCCACATTTTTATTGAAACTGTGTAACTTTCAGATTTTTTCAGAGCAGAATAAATGGAAAAGATATAAATAACATAAATTGGTGTGATTTCATACCTAAAAGGAATGTGCATTTCTGTATAAAAGGGGTCTTTTTCATTCTTTGCGCTGTTGTGGTGTAAAAAATAAAAAATCTAAATGTTTTTAGTTAAAATTAAAGATACAGTGCCACTTTGTCTGTGAGACTAGGACCCCAGCCCATTGATTTTAAATACCTATGCCAGTAATTGTCCCCTAACATTTCATGAGTTAATGTTGAACTTTGGACTTCACATACAAAGAGAAGAGAATAAACAGACAAAACAGCTATATTTCTAGGGACAGAAGACCTGAAAATACTCACAAACTAAGGAGTGAAGTGGAAGGTTGAAAAAAATGCAGCAAATCCCGCACTAAAATAGAATTTATTTATTTTACATTTGTTGACCGGGCTAGTCTTAACTGGATGTATGTCCATTTTCAGTAGAGGCCCGAGGAGAAAAGCTTTGAGAAAAAAATATTATACATAAAGTCCACAAACAGTGAAAAAAAACAATTACATAAGTATGTAGCTGATTAGCATATGTTTTAGCAGCAGTTATAAAGTTACACATAGGAAGACATTTTGTTATTATACAGTTGTATAGCAAAAAAACATTTTATGTACATGAATTTATGCAGCACAGTAAGGAGGTAAAAAAAATGTGTTCCAACACAACGTAGAGTATCAGAAAAAAATAGTTTTTAGTTGAGAAGTATTGAGACAAAGGGAGAATGGTATCATTCTGGATTGGAGCAAGGATTATAAGGTATTTCAACATAGCTTAGCTCAGAGTTCGAGAGTTGTAGAACTGGCTGCACTCTTGCTGGCAGACATTGTGTTAGTGAGACTGGGAACAAGAAGAGGCCGTTGGAGTGAAATTTAAGAACCAGAGTCTACTTGACAACTTCTCTAGTAAAGAGCACTGAATGGGCTGCAACCTAAACACATAATGTTAAAAAGATGGGTGCTGTGCATCTCATCCATTTGCATTGGAGGTGTGAAGCTCATTTTATTACTAGGAGGACTGAAGATTTAAGATCGGACTTTTCCTGATATTTGCTGAGGATACTGCTGCATCTCGACCCCGTTTGTGCCAACTCATTGAAATTTGCACCTCCCCAGGATAACTTTTTCTTGATTTGGCAGTTCCATTCACTGTGGCAAGTTGGATGTGTATGTCAGAGGGAGAAAATGTCCTTGTAATGGGCTGAGTCCTGCTGGTGTAAGACAGATTAATGAAGTGAGTTAAAAAAGAAGAAAAAGTTGGTAAGAAATAAAGGAAAGGCTATATGAAAATGAAAAGAAAAAGTAGTCCTACATTGGAATGAAATGCAGTAAATTTAATTTGAGGTGTATGAAATTGGTAAGAGAAGGGAAGGTGGAGAATCAACCAAGAAAATTGAAAGCTGTCTGGTGGAGGCACATGGACAAGAACCAGTAACACTAGAATCAGTATGACTAGAACTAAAAGACATCAAGAAATCTTTGGACAGTTTGACTGCCTAAGATAAGATGTTTGATGAAATAAGGGAAGAATGTAATGAGCCCACAATAGTACTTGCAGGAGATGCACTCGGCAAATAAAGAACTGAGAGCAAGGGCTGGGTCACCCAACAAAGTTGCACATGGAGGATGTGCTTTACAAACTTAAAGATGTATACACAAGGAACTTTGAAGATGTTTAGTGACCTGGAGAAGGCTCTTGAATTTATAAGGGAGCCAGCAGTAGTGTAGAGAAGCAACCCAGACCAATCCAGATGGCAGTCAATGAGGACACCAGCATTCCAAACAGAGAAATAGGCTACTTCCCACTGTTATAGAGGTAACAAAGGCTATAGCAGAAAGTGGATATTGGAAGGGAAGCTCACAGAAGGAGAGAACAGATCCTATAATAAGTTAGGAAAAAAGGAAAACGTCTGAAAACTGGGCAGCTCTTTAGTGGGAGGAAATAGGTGGAATTCAGATAAATGGGGACTCTTAACTGCTTTTATATACCATGCAACAGTTTTTTAAACCACCGAGTAATATGCCAAAGGCTAGCTGAAAGGTAAATGGCATCACATTTGTGTAATACGATTAAATGAAAATAGTGCACTGAGTGCTGAAATAGTCTAGTGGTGAGAGTGTATGCCTTGCAAGCAGCCATTCCTGGTTCAATCCCCGCTGTGACCTATTCATATTAAGCATTCTTCAAGAAAAATCTTGATGATTGGATGGGAAATGGGAAATTCTCCCCGGGGATCACTTCTGTGGCTCTGCTAGACAGGCACAGGAAAATACTTTTCTTGGGTGGCGAAAGCCAGGGTACATTTTTTGGCTAGGCTTGTATGGGCCCTAGGGCCGATAGCCTAGTACCTACCTATGAATTGTTATATTGCCTAAATTATTACTTGTATTAAGTAAATATTAAGAATCTGTGAGCTAAAGTGATCATCTTTATATGTAAGATCGTAAAAGAGAATAGTGGTTTATAGATACATGTGCACACCTCATCTGCAACTTCAGTTAACCAGACTGAGAATTGATAGAAGTCACCAGTGGAAATAGAAGAAATGCATGTACAAATGTAAGCATCCTGATTAAAGGAAAAAGTGTAAAAGAATATATTGATCTTTACTTTACAGTATTCTATAAAGTGCAGTGCACCATTAAAAGCAAGAGTGTAAGGGAATTCTATTGTTAAAATTTCCATATAAATCGTAGGATGTCTTAACAAATCTGGATTGAATAAGATTGGAAAGGGAAGTGGAGAACAAAACCATGGAGTGCCATGTGTAAATACAATTGCAGGCACAGAATAAAATGAAGGCAATAGGGGAGGGGGTAAGGTAAAGCTTACAGTGCATCTAAGAAATGTGAAAAGATGGCTGAATTTAACACTACCCTCAGAGTTAGATAAGAAAGGGAGTGGAAAAAGTTGCAACATACGAAGATCAAGCTATTGGAGGACAGCCAATCCAACGCTAATATAAAAAGAGATTTGAGATGGGGTGTAGAAATGAAATGGGAGAGAGAGAGAAGTGTAGCTGAGAAACAAAGTACAGGGACAGACATGCACAGTAAAATCTGTGTGGGCACAAATAAGACTAAAAAGCAGTAGAAGTGGCTGATGAGGAGTGGAACAAAGGTTAAGGAAAAGAGGAACGGAAGGCATGTTACTTCAAAGTTTT
>NC_056751.1:402606780-402636780 GCF_019279795.1 Protopterus annectens | reverse complement strand
TGTTGTAAATCTTTCAAAGCTATTTTTTTTCCCTTTTGTCAAGTTATATATATCCTGTTTAAATATTACATTTTGGTTTATTTGTAACTCGTTTTAGTATCTGTTGTTGAAATACTGTCACCACCCCATAGTATGGTGGTTGGAAGTTAGACTTCTTAAGTCTGAAATTTTCAACTTCCCTATGTAACAAATGTTGAGGTCTATGTGCAAAAAAATATTTTAAGTTCAGACTTCTACAAAAGGTTTTAAATCTTGAACCACATCAAAGTGTGACACGTAAGGGTTAGGTAGAAATCCCATTCCTTTATTCAAAACCTTAAGTTCTAACTCTGTAAAGTCATAATCAGTTAGGTTAACCACTAACTGATTTTCATATTCTCTACTTGAAGTAGAAACATTCAAGCCTTCAGCTACGTTGTCATTATCTTGTGGAATATTTTTTCCATCACCTCTTCCTCCCCTTCTAAAGGGCCCCTAGACCTCTTTGGTATGGTGGAAACCACCATATGTGATTCCAGTCCTTCAGTTTCAGTGTCCGTATTCGAATACCCTGATGACTGTTCAGAGTTGCTGGAAAAATCAGCATTTTTTTCTAAGTATGGATCTAGGTCTCTATTTCTTTTTGGTCGGTTACTACTTCTTGAATTTTCTTTAAACCTAACTGTTTTACTAATTTTCTTCCATGAATATGTAGTTGGACTTTTATAGTCATTTAAGTCTCTCTAATATTTCTTAGGTTTTTTTTCTTGTAGCTCTTTTTCATGTCTCTCTATTTCTTTTACATTGTCGCCTCACAGTAAGACGCTGTCCGGTTCGATTCTCAGCTAGAGCGTCTTCTGCGTGGAGACATGCGTGAATGGGTGTACCTTCGTTGAAGGTTGTGCGTCAGGCCTGGCAAGCCAGTACGTAAAAATCAAATGCCAATTATTAGCGGACCGGAGTTCCGCTGTGGTGACTCCTAACCGGGAAAATGCCGAAAGACACAAACAAAACAAGCATAACTAGTCTCTATAGCCTACTATTTTTTCATAACTTTCATTCACTTTTAAAGCCAACTCTTTTTGTTGTTTTTCATAATACTCTATTAATATTTTTGAAGCTAACTGTTGTATCTGGCGTCATTTATCCAAAAATTCTTGATTCTCTGTCCCTACCCCTGGTTCTACATATATTCTCGAACCTTGAGGGGCAATTTCAGTTTTTAAATATGCTTTCAAAAGTTTACAATGCCAAACATTAGACCTCACTTTTTTGGTGCTATTGTTGCTCCATTTCACTGTTTTCCAAACTGCCTACGGCAGAATGGTGGTGGGGGGGCACCCCCTTCAGTTCTAAATGATGATAAATCATCCACATCTGTGGCCAACGTGTCCAAAAATTGTTTTTTAAATTTTGTGTTTCTTCCATTTTAATTACTAAACTCAATTAAAGTTAGGTAAAATTTCTAATGTTAAGTTGTCAATCTCGCCTTCATTGTTGCTGGATGGGTTCGGAGCCGATCCTCGGCTCTGACTCGGCCACTTACTAAAGCTCGAGAGCTTATTTTACCGGCTTGAGGCAACCCTATATCCCATGATGCTAGGCAATAACTCCCCAGATCTCGTTTGCCGCTTTCGCTTGCGAGGTGCGTTTTTTACCGGCTCCTGGCAAGTCTTAGATATAGAGTGTTTAGTCACCTTTTTGAAAATAATTTTCTACCTAGTTATTTCTTTCTATAGTTAAGTAACTACCCTTAACTTTATTACTTTTTATACCTCCCCTTTTTTATCCCTTATATCCTCCCCCTCCACATTTAGGTTAGGCCTTAAGCCTGCCCCTTTCCTGGTTTTTCTTAGGGATCCTGTGGAGTGTTTGGGTGTGTCAGTATCCCTATTAATATTTTATTTTTAATTTATAATTTTCGAGAGTGTGTGTGTTTTCTGCTACTTTTGTGTAACCTTCGACACTGCTGTGTCGAAGGAACCTAAAGAAGCTAAGGTCTCAGGCTTTAAGAAGTGTGACTCGTGCTGTCAGAAAATGTCTCTGACAGATGGTCACACTTCTTGTGTTTACTGCCTGGGACCCCTGCACCTGCAGGACTCTTGTTCAGTATGTCATGCATTCAGTCCAAGAGTCCTGCAGGAGCACAGGAATAAACTGATACTTAGGGGCTTGTTAAAGCCTGAGGGCTCCCCGACTAAGTCTGCGTCGGGGAGACCCTCGAAGCCTGCAAAACTGTTGGCTCCAAGTACTAAGCCTTCGGCTGCTGGCTCCTTGTCTGTGCCTAGATCGGCTCCGGCTGGAGCCGATCCCTTTGAGTCACAAGTTCCGGTCTCGGCACCACTCGGTGCCGATACCTCTGAGCCCATGCTTGCGCTGTCGGCTCCGGCTCCATTGGCTACATCTAAGAAGAGGTCAAGATCCCCTTCATTGGAGTCCATCCATTCGGCTCAGAGATCTCCCCTGCTCTCGGAGCGGAGCCATCGGAGCCGATCTTCTCTGTCGTTCAGACTTTCAGATCACAATCTTGAGAGGGTGATAAGTAGGCTGTTAAAGTCTCAGGCATTGGCCCAGATTATCTGTAGCCCGTCTCATCAGATGGTGGCTATTTCGACTACACCTATTTTTCCTCCTTCGACTCTCCCTCATAGTTCGGAGCCGGAGCTCCTCGGAGCCGTGACCGTTGCGGCATTGGAGCCGATAACTCTCCCTTTGGCTCCTTCGTCTTCCGCTCCAATCTCCTCTTTGATACCTTCATTGGAGGGATCCGGGTGCCCAATCTCATCTGCTCCGAGGGGGCGAGTGGCATCAGACCATTGTCCGACCCCATTCTCCCTCTCGGAGCGTCGGCGCTGGTGAGCTCTGCCCCGACATCGGCCTCGGAGCCTTCCCTGTCGGTGCGGCCTGGGGTTCCTACCTCTTTGGAGCGGGGGCCCTCTGGCCTTTCTGATAGGGGAGCCTTCGAGGTGATGAGCGTACTAGCCCCAGGGCTTAGTCAACGGTCAGCTCCATCAGCTCCTCCCACTACAGTGCCTGCTGATGTCTCTTCTCACTCTCTTGCTCCCGGACCCAGAGATCCGACGCCTCAGGTTTCCCCACTGGGAATTTCTTTTTCTTCCGAGGCTTCTCCTGACCTGTCAGCGGATCCTCCGTGTAAGAGGACATGTAAGAGGAAGCATGTGGACTCCCCCGAGTCTATTACATCTGACATCGACTTGGATGAGTCGGAGGGATCCCCAAAGTCCCCCTCTGAGGATGTTTCTTTCTCAGACATCCTGGAAATCCTGAAGCAGAGGGGGAACTGGTCTTCCCTTAATCCTTCCGAGGACGAGTCGGTGTACCTGGAGGCGTTCGGTTCTCGACCCTCCACCTCCTGGGTGTCTCCACCTTTCGACCCCCTTATGGAAGTAGTGGCTCGGAAGGCGTGGTCTGCCCCGGATTCGGTGGAACCCACCCCTCGGAGGCCATCTAAATTTATTACAACACCAGTCGACAAGCAATTTCTGACAAAAGGTGTACCGGCGGATGCCATGGTGGTGGCTGCAGCCACCAAGAAGGAACTAGCTGATCATTCAGTACACCTGTCCATCCTCCTAATAAGGATTCTAGGACCATGGATAGGTACGTTAAGCGGATGTTTTCTTCAGCGACCTTTGCCATGCGGTCGCTGAATTACCTGTGTCACTTCACCTGCCTTCAGAGAGATATTCTCAAAGAGTTGGGAGAAGTCTTACAGGATCCATCAGCTGCTGGGTCCCATGATAAAATAAACTCACAGCTTAGAACCCTGAACTCGATTGTTAACTCCTCCATGCGTCTGATTTCATATGCAGCCGATGGAGCGAGTAGGGCCGCAGGCACAGGAGTGGCTTTAAGGCGTCACGCCTGGATGCAGCTGTGTAATTTCGCGGACCCTTTCAAGGCGTCCTTCACAAATTCCCCTTTTGATGGTTCGGCTTTGTTCGGACCTCAAGTGAAAGACACCTTGACCAGATGCGAGCAAGATGGCAAGACTCTTTCTGCCGTAGGAGTCAGTTTCTCCACCCCTTCAATAACATACCCTAAGGGTCAAAAGGGTGGGAAAATGTGGTTCCGCAAATCTCAAGGAGTCATGTCTGATGCAAGAGGTCAGTTTACCCCCAGAGGCAGAGGGGGTAACAACAACAGACGCCGCCCTAGGGGCAGAGGGGGTCCGCAAAACCAGGGTAGCAGGGAGTCTCTCTCTGACAAACCCTTCCAGCATCCCTGAGATGTTGCCCGACTGTCCACCTTCGGAGGCAGTCGGGGGAAGATTGTCGCTGTACCCAATAGCCTGGCTTTCCCTTACTCAAGACAAATGGGTACAGTCGATCATATCCGAGGGTTACAAAATTCCCTTTATCCAAACCCCAATTCAACAAAAGGGAACCCTTCCAGATGTTCCACCCGGTCTAAGGGAACTAGCAGTATTAGAAATATCAAAACTGCTAGCAAAAAGAGCCATCCAGCCAGTCCCAGCAGACCAACTAGGATCCGGAATCTACTCAAGGTTCTTTTTAGTACCAAAAAAGACAGGGGACTGGAGACCAATATTAGATCTCAGCAAACTGAACAAGTTTGTAAAGAGAACAAGATTCCGGATGGTCACGCTACAGTCCATTCTGCCCTTTCTGGGCAAGGACAATTGGATGTGCTCCGTGGACCTTTAGGATGCGTACTATCACATCAAAATTCACTGGCACTCC
This sequence comes from Protopterus annectens, assembly GCF_019279795.1. Lineage (NCBI taxonomy): Eukaryota > Metazoa > Chordata > Ceratodontiformes > Protopteridae > Protopterus > Protopterus annectens. The sequence continues at coordinate 402,632,077 of NC_056751.1, read as the reverse complement.
AGAAGGTTTCTCCGCTCTCTGCTGGGGGCCAGTCACTACCAATTCAGAACCCTGCCCTTTGGTCGCACTACAGCCCCCAGAGTGTTCACCAAATGTATGGCAGCGGTTACGGCTCACCTGAGACGGCAAGGATTCCAGGTGTTTCCATATCTAGACGACTGGCTCCTCACTGCCACCACCAGGCATCAACTTCTCCAAGCCACAGCTTACACCATTCACATTTGCAGAGGGCTAGGAATCTCTATAAATTTCGAAAAGTCTGCCTTGTCGCCTTGTCAGTCTATTACCTTTATAGGCGCCAACTTGAACACCGTACAACTTTCAGCAAAGTTAACAGACCAAAGAGTCTTAGATATTCAAAACCATGTCCAAGTTCTTCTTCAGAGTGACAAAATTCAGGCCAGGTATGTCCTGAAAGTATTGGGTCTTATGGCGGCCTCCATCACACTTCTTCCCCTTGCACGTTTTCACATGCGTCTTCTACAGTGGATGCTGTTCGCCCAATGGTCTTTTCAGCAACTCCCCATGCACCACAAGATCATGATAACTCAAACTTGCAAAAGTCATCTGTCCTGGTGGATATTGTCCCCTCAAGTCCATCAGGGCAGACCCTTTGTTCCTCCTCCCCTGGTCGCCACGGTGACATCGGACGCCTCCCTGATCGGGTGGGGGGGGGCATTTTCAGGGCAGGATGGTCCATGGCACTTGGCAACCTTTTGAGCGCCACCTGCACATAAATGTCCTAGAGATGATAGCAGTGCTTTTAACGTTGCAAGCCCTCCACGACTCTCTTCCCCTAGGAACTATTGCAATTCAAACGGACAGTATGTCCGTAGTGGGTACATCAACAAGCAAGGCGGAACCAAGTCCTATCCCCTGTGTCGAGAGGCACTCGGACTTTGGCAATGGGCGATCTCCTCTCAGCGGTTTCTGATAGCAACGCATATCCCCGGGAAGTCCAACTTCATAGCGGACAGGTTGAGGAGAGCCATACAGAAGTGGCGTCTTCCTTGCTGCGATCTTTTTGCTACATCCCAAAACAGCAAATGCCCTGACTTCTTCACCCTGTTCCCCCTTCCAGGCCATCCTCTCAGAGACGCTCTAGTCCAAGATTGGCCTCGGGGACTTCTCTATGCCTTTCCACCTTTTCCTCTAATTCCACAAGTAATTCAGAAAGCAACCGCCTTGAGAGCCAAGTTGATTCTCGTTGCCCCTTATTGGCCTCACCAGATATGGTTTCCGTTCCTACATCATTATCTTTTGGTGCAGCCTTGGCATCTGGACCCAGCTCCAGATCTGTTGACCCATCAGTCGGGGCAGCTGCACCAATCCCTACATTCTCTCAACCTCACTGCTTGGTTGCTCCACTTCCGTCCTTAGCCAGGCTTCCTATGATTTCTAATCCCATCCGGGATATCCTAGTAGCTTCCCTTAAATCTTCCACCAGTAAGATTTACACTAGTAAATGGAAAACGTTTCTCCTTCTGGGCAAAGGCAAGGAATATAGATCCTTTTACTACCCCACTTCATTCGGTCTTAGACTTCCTAGCCGAAATTTTTCATTCAGGGTCTTCTGCCTCTACAGTAAAGGTTCAGTTGGCAGCCATATCGAATTTTCATACAGGCTTATCGGACCACAATATCATGTCCAATAAGCTTTGCAAAGCCTTCCTTAAAGGTGTATATTTACTTAGGCCTCCGATCAAAGATCCTCCACCTCAGTGGGATCTTAATTTAGTCTTAACATCCTTAATTCTCCCCCCCCTTTGAACCTGCGGTCTCCTGTTCATTGAAATTTCTTTCATGGAAGACACTTTTCCTAGTCGCCATTACTTCTGCTAGGAGAGTATCAGAGCTACACGCCCTCTGCATTCGTCCTCCCTACTTAATCTTCCACAAAGACAGAGTTTCTCTAAGGACTAATCCATCCTTCTTACCCAAGGTGGCTTCGCAGACAAATTTGAATCAATCAATTGATCTCCCAGTTTTTTTCCCAAACTATACTAATAGAGCGGAGCAAAAGCTACATTATCTAGATGTTCACCGCCAGCTCTGGTACTATCTGGATGGAACTAAACAAATAAGGAAATCTGATCAACTGTTTCTATCGTATGCAGAAAATAAGAAAGGCCTTCCTGTTTCCAAGGTAACCCTATCTAGATGGCTGTCTTCTGTGATTACATCTATTTATCAAGTCAGAGGCAGGGAATTATCTTCTAAGCCAAAAGCCCATTCAACTAGAGCACTAGCTACATCTACAGCTTTTCAAGCTAGACTACCAATAGACACTATCTGTGCGGCAGCCACATGGGCCTCTCCTCATACCTTTGTTTCGCATTACAAATTGGACATGGCCTCCAGGGACAGAGCAACATTTGGTTCCGCCATTCTTAAGAGTCTGTTCCAATAAGCCACCCAGAATGAAGGTGCTAGGGATGCGGTCCCATCCAGCAAGAATGAAGGCGAGATTGACAACTTAACATTGAGAAGTTATGTACCTACCATAACGTTCCATGTTAGTTGTCTTTTCTCGCCTTCTTTCTTGCATCCCACCCACCATCCCCCTAGCCTGGACAGACCGAGAAGATCTTCCCTTCTTTGAAGGGTCCTTTTATTCCTTTGTTCACTATATAGGTGTCCTAGGATATATATATAGTGTAAATAATTATCTTTGGAGGTTTTTTATTCCTCTTTCTCCTCCTTCCAGTTGGAGGATTTTGTTTTATTGGCCTATGCTAGGTTTTTCAGCTTCCAAACGAGATCTGGGGAGTTATTGCCTAGCATCATGGGATATAGGGTTGCCTCGAGCCAGTAAAATAAGCTCTCGAGCTTTAGTAAGTGGCCGAGTTGGAGCCGAGGATCGGCTCCGAACCCATCCAGCAAGAAAGAAGGCGAGAGAAGATAACTAACATGGAACGTTATGGTAGGTACATAACTTCTCATTTCTGGTCTTCGTGTTTTCAAATATATAAATTTTCCAATATTCGTATGTGTCCCTGAAAACTGGGGTAGGACCTATCTTCCTTATCCACTATCTTTCTAATTTCACTGATAAATATCTGATGGGGGTATGTTAACAATATACATCAGAATGTTGTAGAATTACCATCTGATATTGTTGATCCTCGTTCATTCTTTATGCATGGGGGTATCTGTTCCGAGCTTGGAACTGAACCGACCATTTTCCAAGCTCGCGTCAGCTTCAAACTCTCGAGCTAAACTCTTGCCCACAATCCCCCTCTCCCTGTTACCTCAGATTTTGTTTGCCGCGTTGCCATTCAGTCGTGTCAAGCTACTTCTCTTGATCTAAGTACATTCAATTGTTTAATACTTTACAGATTACTTTTCTGTCAGGAAAGTTCATAATTTATTGTCTCTTACCCTATCGCATCTAGCGGTCATCATTTCTTCAGGTTTTTCTGTTTCTTTCTTTACCACTTTTACCGTGAAGTAATTTCTCTTTACCATTGTTGGTAATCCTATTTCCTTTTTTTTCTCATACCTTTGGGTTAGCTCTTGTACCATTGCTGGTACCTTCTCTATTAATTAATTTGCTGTCATGGCAGATAAGAAAGGTAGTCCGGGGTTTAAGCGGTGTTCTGATTGTGGACACAAACTGCCTAATTCTGATGCACACTCTTTGTGTGTTTATTGTTTGGGAGCTTCCCATTTGTCTGTTGACCCACCCTGTACTATTTGAGAACTTTTCTAATAGAACCTTGTTGGAAAGGAAAAACAAGCTGATACTGAAGGGACTTCTAAAATCTCCCTTTTCAGAGGCTATTTCTGGGTCGGAGGCCTCAACCCCTCCTAGAGCCCTTAAGAAAACTTTGGATGTTCCTACTAAAGCAAAATCTTTGCCTTCGTCCCCGGCTGGGGACTCCTGCCAACCAAAACCTAAAAAGTCTAAAATTTCGTCTCTGGAGCTCTGTCAGCCCCAGTGCTTTCGGTGCCTAGACCTTTGGCACCGAGGACTTTGGCTCCATTACTGATTTCGGCTCGGTCTTCTCCTGCAGCCTTCTATATATCGGCACCGAGGGGCTCCTCGGTGCAGACCGTTCAGTCAGCGCAGACCTTAACCAGGTCGGCTCCCGAGAACTTCCTCGGAACAGACGCCTTTATTGTTGACTCCAGTTTTGTCGGTTCCAGCTTCGGCACCGACAACCACTTTGGCACCGATCCCTGTGTCGGTGCAGACCATGACCTTGGCACCGATTGACTTTGTCGGTGTAGACAACAGTAGTCCAGTCTCTCTCTGCACCGTTGCCCTTGGTGCGGTCAGATGAGATGGGCACCGAGTCTGCCTCCTCTGTGGACAGGCCTGTTTCTCCCTCAGTCTGAGAGGTCCACTAGAAGCCTTTCCAAACATGTGTTGCGTCTTGTGGACCAGGTACTCTTGGCCAGAGGTATCCCACCCCTCAGGAACTATCCTTCCTTGTGTGGTGATCACCCATCTCCAAAGACCACTTCTTATTCTCCTCCTTCATTGCCTTTGAAGTCCATGGATATAGCACAGTCTTCCCCTTCTGCGGTTCCCTTTATGGATATCACTAAGGAACTGCAGTTGCCTTCATGGCAGGAGAGTTCTGCTACGACCCAGAATGTCAATTGTGACACGCATAGTTTGCTGCTCCACAGCCATCCAGGGACTCAGGGTTGGCAGGCTGAGCCAATAATGGGAGGGGTGACCCCTGTCCTACACATGCACTTCTGTTCAGGTGGAACAGCCTACCAACTGATGGAGAAGGCTTTCGCTGCTGCTGGCGATTCCGGACTGTCTATACCTCCGCTCTCCTCTGGTATACTGGTTTCACAAGTCGCACCTAGCGAACACCAGGTGCAGGGGCCGCAGGACATATTCCCTCAGGAATCCCCTTTTCCGCTGTCTTCTCCAGCTGAGGAGGTCCACCGGAAAATTTGTGTAAGAGGAAGCACATGGACTCCACATAGGAGTCCCTCACCAAAGACACAGATTTCGATGAGGGGGAAGGATCCCCCTCGGTCACCCTCTGAGGTATCCTTTGGTGATGTCCTCGAAATCCTGAAACAGAGAGGTGACAGGCAGTCCTCTAATCCGACCTCTGAAGAATCTGTGTTCCTGCAGGCCTTTTGTGCCAGGCCCCCTACCTCCTGGGTTACTCCACCTGCCGATGAACTTGTCCAGCTCATCGTGCAGCGTGCTTCGGAGGCTCCTGATACCATCAAAGCTATTCCCCGGAGGCCAGATAAGATCTTGTCCCCTCCTGCTTCAGATCCCCATTGGTCCAAAGGTCTTCCTGTGGATGCTTTGGTGGTGGCAGCCCCAACAAAAAAGGATCTGGCAGAAGAAGAAAGCCAGACTGTCCATCCGCCTAACAGAGAGTCCCGGGCCCTGGACAGGATAGGGAAGTGCACCTTTGCTTCAGTGACCTTTGCTATCAGGTCGTTGAATTATATGCCACATTTTACCAGGCTTCACAGGGATCTGGTTTCCGATCTGATATGGTTCAGGAAATCTCCGGGTCCTTTCCATGACACCCAGGCCGAGTTCTCCCCAAGAGGCAGAAGGGGATACTCACAGGGAAGATGCTCCTTTCGGGGCAGAGGGGGTCTGCGTAACCAGGGTTCCAGGGATTCTTTCCCTGGCCAATCCTACCAGTGCTTCTGAAGAGCGGCCCAACTCCTTTCCTCTGGAGGTGGTTGGGGGACGTTTCTCCTTGTACCCTTCTGCCTGGCTAACCATCACCACCGATTCTTGGGTACAAAGGATTATAACCAGAGGATATCGTATCCCCTTCAATCTTTATCCCGTCCCTTCAAAAAAAATCTTCCCACGTTCCACCCAGTCAAAGGGTAGAAGCAGCACTAGAGATAGAAAAGCTGCTAAGAAAAAGTCATTCAAATAGTCCCTCCAGACCAGATAGGATTCGGATTCTACTCAAGACTATTTTTGGTACCAAAGAAAACCGGGGACTGGAGACCAATTTTGGATGTCAGTGTATTGAACAAGTTTGTGAGAGTACAAAAATTCCGGATGGTCACAATACAGTCTCTCCTTCTTCTGTTGGAAAAAGACGATTGGATGTGCTCTATAGATCTTCAAGATGCGTACTTCCACATAAAGGTGGACAGGCCTTCAAGAAGATTTCTGCGCTTCCATGCGGGAGCCAGTCACTACCAGTTTAGAGTACTGCCTTTCGGACTCTCTACAGCCCCCAGTGTGTTCATAAAGTGCATGGCAGTTGTCACAGCTCACTTGCGACTTCAAGGATTCTAGGTGTTTCCATACCTAGACGACTGGCTCATTTCCACCCCACCAGACATCTACTGGAAAAAGCCCCGGCATACTCTCTCCTCGTTGCTCAAAGGCTAGGCATAACCATGAACTGGAAAAAATCCAGTCTCACCCCATCTCAGTCAACAGAATTCATAGGGGTTATCTTGGACACAAAAAAACTGCAGAGCTGCTATTCCAGAGCACAGAATTCTAAGGATAAAGCAACAACTACTTTCAATTCTTTCAAAGGAAAAATCCACGGCTCACTCGGTTCTACAGCTGTTGGGTTCCATGGCGGCCTCCATCACCATTGTTCCCCTGACCAGGTTTCACATGAGGCTTCTACAATGGCTACTGCTCACCCAATGGTATCCTTTTCAGCATCCCCTCCAGCCATGATTCATGTAACCCACAGGTGCAAACAGGATTTAAATTAGTGGATGACACAATATCTCACAATGGTCTCATCCCTTCTCCCCTCAGCAACCCAAGGCCATAGTGACCACGGACGCCTCCCTGATGGGGTGAGGGGGGACTGTGTCAGGGACAGACAGTCCAAGTAACTTGGTCCGAACTGGAGGCCCATCTGCATATAAATGTTCTAGAGGTGAGGGCGGTGCTTCTGGCGTTGCAAGCATTCCATCCCCTGCTGCCGTCTGGGAGAATTGTGATTCAGTCAGACAACATGGCAGTGGTCTGGTACATAAACAAGCAAGGTGGAACCAAATCTTACCCCTTTTGTCGAGAGACCATGAGGATATGGCAATGGGTGATGGCTACCAACCATTTTCTTCTAGCAACGCACATTCCCGGGAGTTCCAACGTGATAGCAGACAGACTCAGCAGGTGCATTCTTCAACCTCACAAGTGGTCCCTGAATCCCTTGATAGCGGCGGAGATCTTCCACCGCTGGGGCTGTCCTTGCTGCGACCTCTTTGCATCCCCGACCAACTACAAATGCAGCAACTACTTCACCCTGATTCCCCCTCCGGGACAGTCACCCAGGGATGCTCTAGTCCACGTTTGGCCCTCGGGTCTTCTTTACGCATTTCCACCCTTTCCTTTCATTCCCCAGTTTCTGAGGAAAGCCTGTCGGTTGAAGACCAAGGTGATCCTCATAGCACCATATTGGCCTCGACAGATTTGGTTCCCCTTCCTTTGGCTTCATCTACTAGATCGACCATGGATTCTCCATCCAACCCCGGAGTTAATCTCACATCCACAGAACCTAATTCATCCCAACTTGAACAGCCTGAAGGAATACGATCAGCAAGCTTACTTGAATGTTGCTTCATCCATATAATGTATTTACATCCATAGCTACTAGTTTTCTCATATACAGTCTCATAGTAAAAAGAAGTACTGCGCCTTTAATTATAATGAAGGAAATTATACCTCTTTGCTAGCTGGCCTCCTTTTGGTTTGCAACAAGGGTGTGTGTCAGATGAATGGCTGTGATGCCTTATAAATACAAAAGCTGAACAGTCCTTTTTAATACGATCTGAGGAAGGCATATTTGCCGAAAGCGCTTATCGGAAGACTGAGGACTGCTTGTTTTATGTTATATTCTTTTTTATTAAAGTTTTGATTTTTTTTATCAGGTTTTACTGCTGTGGTGGACAACAGGAGTTTAGTAGTATTTGCCTTTTCTTTTCCTCGTTGTTGGCCTTCACAGTGTAAGAAAGTTTCTTACCTATTGAAGCTCACGGCTTGGTTACTCCAATTCCCTTGATTGCCAGGCATAATGATCTTTCTTTACCAGTACATGATATTCTCATTGCTTCTCATAAATCTTCCACTAGAATTACTTATCTGAGCAAGTGGAAAAGATTTACCTGCTGGCTGAAAGATAAACAAGTAGACCCCTTTTCAGCACCAGTGTTGATAATACTAGACTGTTTGGCCGACCTGTTTCAATTGAGTCTATCGGCCTCTACCATTAGAGTTCATTTGGCTGCAATTTCTAATTTTCATGAGGGTGTCCAAGATTCCTCTCTTATGTCCCATAAATTGTGCAAGACCTTCATAAAAGGTGTGAATCATCTGAAGCCACCTTTTAGAGACCCTATTCAACAATGGGATATATCATTAGTTCTACAAGCTCTGACAATGTCACCTTTTGAACCAGCCTCTTTGTGTGACCACAAGTATTTGTCATGGAAAAACCTTGTTTTTGGTCGCCATTACTTCTGCCAGATATATTTCTCAGCTTCAAGCTTTATGTATCAAGAGACCATACTTGATTTTTTAGAGAGAGAGAATGTCTCTGAGAGCTAATCCGTCATTTCTGCCTAAAGTGATCTCTGAAATGTCTATTAATCAAGCCATTGAATTGCCAGTTTTCTTTCCCAATCATTCAAACAGAGGAGAGTATTGCCTACATACCCTAGATATACACAGGCAAATCCAATTTTACTTAAACAGGAATAAGCCTTTTTGTAAATCTGACCAGTTATTTTTGGCCTTTTCTGGACCTAGATTATGATCTGCTGTTGCTAAGGTCACATTAGCTAGATGGTGGAAGGACTGTGTGACCTTTATTTATACACAACATAATATCCGTTGGCTACTACTATGAAAGCTCATTTAACAAGGTCGGTGGCAACTTCTGCTGCCTTCCATGCCAGAGCTTCTTTACATGACATCTGTGCAGCTGCAACTTGGGGCTATGCCTCATACCTTCATCAATCATTACAAATTGGATTTGGCCTCCAGGGGTAGAACATCTTCTACAGTGCTTGGGAATGTCCTTCCATGAGAGCCTCCCAGGAATAGAGGTAGCTGGGACTCTGTCCCATGTGTAAGGAATGAACGAGGATTAGCAATATCAGATAAAGAAGTTATGTCTTACCATAACGTTCCAAATGTATTGTTGATCCTCGTTCAGTCATTACGACCCTCCCTCCTTCCCCCTCCTGTGGTTTCTAGTGGATCTCACCATCCGGTTCTCTTAGGTTATTTGACCAGAGATAGCCTCTACCTTCTTTGACTTGCAAACTCAATCTGAGGTAACAGGGAGAGGGGGATTGTGGGTAAGAGTTTAGCTAGAGAGTTTGAAGCTGACTCGAGCTTGGAAAATGGCCGGCTCGGTTCCGAGCTCGAAACCGATACCCCCATGCGTAATGACTGAACGTGGATAAACAATACAGGTGGAACGTTATGGTAAGGCATAACTTCTTTTTCTAGGACATGAATATGAATGCTCATACGCATAGTCATCTTCTAGGACCTTCTCCACAGTTAACCGACCGGACCCTCAAAGGCTCGAACAAAACGTTTAGAAGGTACCAAAAAGCCTCGTACCACCAATGTTCACTTTGTGACACCAAAACACCTCACAGCAATGCCGATGTTGTCCCAGTTACACCAAACACTCCAAACTCAGCTGATAAAATGAAACAGCTTTAATAACACGAATCACCAAAAATTGCAGTACATGGGTTTAGCGCTTTCATCTACTATCGGTAGACTTCATCAGAACCAATGAAAACCATTTACCACAATCCTTTTAAAGCAATTTTGGCGCCAAAAAATATGTAAAATACATAAACATATAAATTAATACAAAACTAATATAAATAACACTCTATATGTCACAACAATATGTATAACAGTGTATTTGAAATAGTCTATCTAAACAAATATTTCCCTAAATACTCATCTATGTTCATATTTGTATTTGAAACAAAATGAATCACTATTCCATTGTATACTTATATACCCATATTTGTAACCACCCCCAAATGGTATAACATGTGGGTCATACAATATAATATAATGTAAATCCAAAATGATTTACATCATATAACATAACATACAATATAAAATATATGATGTATAATATACAATATGATAAAAAATATATATATAATATATAATAATACATGTTTAACTGTATACAAAATATATGAACTGTGTTCAAAATATGAACCATATTCAAAATATGAACCATATTCAAAATATAATCAAAATATAGTCCCTAGGGGTGAAACAAACTAGCCACGGTCTAAAAGCAAAAGGTTTAATGCTTATATGTTCATTTAGACCAGGCCAGGTAGTGGCATCACATAAAATCTGCCATTTAGTTTCCAGTCAGGACAAACCTGTCTTCCAGTCACACCCATACTCACTAGCCTCTATTTTATCTAAAATACAAAATTTAAAATTGTGATGATCTCCTTTTTCACTTATATGCTTACTCAAAGCATTTTCAAATCTACCTTTTTAATGTTGTACAGATGTTCATAAATACGGGTTTTAAGTTTCCTTTCCGTCTTTCCAATGTAGAATCCTTGACAGCTAGAACAAGTTGCCAAGTACACCACTTTCATAGAATTGCAGTTACCTTTCTTACCAAAACATTTAGTTCTATTGTTGTTACAGAGTTTGGTAACATTACTCACATTAATGTACTGGCAATATTTACAATTTCCACATTTGTGTGTGTGTTCATCTATAGATCTTATCTTCCCCTTTTTATTTCCCCTCTCAACTATCCTCTTGATGTTAAATGAGGTTTTATACACACTAGTGGGATGAAAACCCAAAACCGATGTCATTTCCTCTGAGCCTAGAAAAATATCCCAATGCCTATTGAGAATCTGTTTAACTAAATTAGAGTAGGGATTGAACATGATGACACAAACTTTGTTTCTATCACCCATCAAGTGTTTTTGTGTGTTCTTCCCTATAAATGTACCTCCTAATAAGGGAATGTATATATTTCCCCACGACCTGATGACATACTGGGTCACATCTAATACCATTTCCTTAGGGTACCCTCTGGTAAGGAACATATTAGCCACAATGTCCATTTGTTCCTCCATATCTTGTCTCATAGAACACATACGGGCTACCCTAATACATGTCCCTTAATGATGTTACGAAAAATGAACGGTGGATGACAACTGTCATATTGTATATAATCGTTGGAGAAGGTGGACTTCCTAAAGATTTTAGATTGGAAACCTACACTTGTAGAGCTAATATAGGTATCAAGATATGGAATCCCCATCTTCTCCACTTTGTACGTGAATCTTAAAAAATGGGTGGTACTGTTGATATATGCTATAAAATTGGGTATATCTTCTTTTGGCCCTTTCCAAATGATAAACAGGTCGTCCAAAAAACGTGTGTACAGGGCGATATGTTTATAGAAGTCACTAGGTTTTACGTAGACTTCCTCCCACTCCAGCATTACAAGATTTGCAAAAATGGGGGCACATGATGACCCCATCGCAACTCCTCGTGTCTGTTTAAAAAATTCTCCCAAAAACTGGATATAGTTGTGTGAGAGGACCAGCCCCATCATATCAAGTATCAAACAAATCTTGTCCCATGTAAGATCAGAGTGTTTCCTTAAACTATTTTCAAAAAATTCTAAAAAAATTCATCTTCTCCTGTTCTTTTATATCTTCCCTTTTCCCATCCTGTTTTTGGTTCGTTTGTTCTATATCTATCCTGGGTAGGGTTTGGCCAAATATATACCCTTTCCATTCTATATGCCTTCAAATCCCTTTCCAATTTATCAAGTTTCCTATTGTAAATGTCGAATGCCTTGGTTTTAGCCACTCTAAACTGTTTTTCAAACAAATCCTGCCAAGAATCAAAATCTGGGTCCTGAGTTATTTCTTCACACAACTGTTCAATATCCATGACTAAACCACCTATTTTCAGGGGGGAAGGTTCCATCAGGCCCCCATACATCGTCAAAGGAGAGAGAGAACTTAGAAGTAACATCCTTTGAAAAAGACATCCCAGGAATTTCCTCACCCACTACACCCACACTTTCAACATCTGATGGTAGGGTAGTCAATTTGTCTACCTTGTATTCACCTATGGTAGAGGTTGGGAATGCAAACAAAGTTTCTATTTTTTCTTACAAAGGTTTCAAAGTGTACAATTTCACCAATTTGTATATCTCTCAAGATTTTTTCAACTTGTTCAGTAAGGGAATGAAGTTTATTCCTTCTGCTAGGTTTAATTTGGTAGACACCATCAAAGAAGTAAAATTATATTGTCGCAGACTCCAATTGGCTATACAATTTAAGGACAATATTAGGATTGAGGCACCAAAAGCATTAGTGAGAAAAAGTGCGTATATTCCTATTAACAATGTACAAGTGTGCAATTATGAGCGTATGGTATGTAAAGATATATACCATTTGTATGGTAATATCAGGAGAGGTGTCCTTCAATGTCCAGATTTTTTTGATAACTTAACCAAGGGTGAAAGGGAATGTTTGGATTTAATTGTGGCCAACAGTGATATAAGAATCATGAAACCGGATAAGGGGGGCGGCTTGGTTGTATATGACACTCTGGCATACAACAAGGCCATTCATGATATTCTATTTGATTCCGGTAATTATGAGCAAACCTCTCTTAACCAGATTAACATTGGCTACCATAGAATAGACCTTGCTATTGAGGAATATCTATTGGACAACCGTATTACCAATGAAGAATATGGATTTATTAGAACGGAACATCCTGTATTGGCCAGAATAGTGGGGATACCTAAGATCCATAAGAGTGTGGAGTCCCCCCCTTTTAGACCCATTATTTCTGGCTCTAGATCTAAAACCTTCAATATAGGGGTTGCTATTGATTTCTGGTGTAAGCATATTTACAGTAAAGTCCCGCATTTAACGAACGATTCTTGGGACTTTTTATGTACATTAAAACAAGAATTATGGTCATGTGATTTAACTTTTATCACGATAGATGTCCAGGATTTATTGTCATGTATTCCTTATACTACTGGTTTAGAATTTTTTGAAAATAGTTTAAGGAAACACTCTGATCTTACATGGGACAAGATTTGTTTGATACTTGATATGATGGGGCTGGTCCTCTCACACAACTATATCCAGTTTTTGGGAGAATTTTTTAAACAGACACGAGGAGTTGCGATGGGGTCATCATGTGCCCCCATTTTTGCAAATCTTGTAATGCTGGAGTGGGAGGAAGTCTACGTAAAACCTAGTGACTTCTATAAACATATCGCCCTGTACACACGTTTTTTGGACGACCTGTTTATCATTTGGAAAGGGCCAAAAGAAGATATACCCAATTTTATAGCATATATCAACAGTACCACCCATTTTTTAAGATTCACGTACAAAGTGGAGAAGATGGGGATTCCATATCTTGATACCTATATTAGCTCTACAAGTGTAGGTTTCCAATCTAAAATCTTTAGGAAGTCCACCTTCTCCAACGATTATATACAATATGACAGTTGTCATCCACCGTTCATTTTTCGTAACATCATTAAGGGACAATGTATTAGGGTAGCCCGTATGTGTTCTATGAGACAAGATATGGAGGAACAAATGGACATTGTGGCTAATATGTTCCTTACCAGAGGGTACCCTAAGGAAATGGTATTAGATGTGACCCAGTATGTCATCAGGTCGTGGGGAAATATATACATTCCCTTATTAGGAGGTACATTTATAGGAAGAACACACAAAACACTTGATGGGTGATAGAAACAAAGTTTGTGTCATCATGTTCAATCCCTACTCTAATTTAGTTAAACAGATTCTCAATAGGCATTGGGATATTTTTCTAGGCTCAGAGGAAATGACATCGGTTTTGGGTTTTCATCCCACTAGTGTGTATAAAACCTCATTTAACATCAAGAGGATAGTTGAGAGGGAAATAAAAGGGAAGATAAGATCTATAGATGAACACACACACAAATGTGGAAATTGTAAATATTGCCAGTACATTAATGTGAGTAATGTTACCAAACTCTGTAACAACAATAGAACTAAATGTTTTGGTAAGAAAGGTAACTGCAATTCTATGAGAGTGGTGTACTTGGCAACTTGTTCTAGCTGTCAAGGATTCTACATTGGAAAGACGGAAAGGAAACTTAAAACCCGTATTTATGAACATCTGTACAACATTAAAAAGGTAGATTTGAAAAATGCTTTGAGTAAGCATATAAGTGAAAAAGGAGATCATCACAATTTTAAATTTTGTATTTTAGATAAAATAGAGGTTAGTGAGTATGGGGGTGACTGGAAGACAGGTTTGTCCTGTCTGGAAACTAAATGGCAGATTTTATGTGATGCCACTACCTGGCCTGGTCTAAATGAACATATAAGCATTAAACCTTTTTTGCTTTTAGACCGTGGCTAGTTTGTTTCACCCCTAGGGACTATATTTTGATTATATTTTGAATATGGTTCATATTTTGAATATGGTTCATATTTTGAACACAGTTCATATATTTTGTATACAGTTAAACATGTATTATTATATATTATATATATATTTTTTATATCATATTGTATATTATACATCATATATTTTATATTGTATGTTATGTTATATGATGTAAATCATTTTGGATTTACATTATATTATATTATATTGTATGACCCACATGTTATACCATTTGGGGGTGGTTACAAATATGGGTATGTAAGTATACAATGGAATAGTGATTCATTTTGTTTCAAATACAAATATGAACATAGATGAGTATTTAGGGAAATATTTGCTTAGATAGACTATTTCAAATACACTGTTATACATATTGTTGTGACATATAGAGTGTTATTTATATTAGTTTTGTATTAATTTATATGTTTATGTATTTTACATATTTTTTGGCGCCAAAATTGCTTTAAAAGGATTGTGGTAAATGGTTTTCATTGGTTCTGATGAAGTCTACCGATAGTAGATGAAAGCGCTAAACCCATGTACTGCAATTTTTGGTGATTCGTGTTATTAAAGCCGTTTCATTTTATCGGCTGAGTTTGGAGTGTTTGGTGTAACTGGGACAACATCGGCATTGCTGTGAGGTGTTTTGGTGTCACAAAGTGAACATTGGTGGTACGAGGCTTTTTGGTACCTTCTAAACGTTTTGTTCGAGCCTTTGAGGGTCCGGTCGGTTAACTGTGGAGTAGGTTGTTCCTGTATTGCTGTTACCAAATCTTCTAGGACCTTGGTTTGTAAGAATACCATATAACATTGCCCTAAATATTGGCCTGTTTCATGCATTGCTCCTGTTAAACAAGAATAGCAAAAACATTTCTTTATCCAAATTAAATAAGTGTCGTCAAAACAAACCACTTCAGTGATATATTTGTCATTTAAAGTTCATATAAACTTGTTGCTTAAATAATCATGACTTCCAGGCATGTTCAACATTCAGTTTTACTAAAGTCCGTCTGTTGTTTAAACGGAAAGATACATAATGTCTCTGCCTTTTAATTTTTCTGTTGACCGGCTTGTTTGTCGTTCTTCCAGAATAAACAAAAGTTCACAAAACCACCACATCTGTAGGATTCGCCAAATTTACAGTAGTGTACTCGCCCTTATTATAAACCGTTGAGCTGATTATATCAACGGTCATTCCCCACCATGAGGAAAAAACAATAATAAATGTCACCTTGTTGTTTGTTATGTTTGTGTTTAAGCAAACCCGACTGGTTTGTATGCTCTGCAATGCCACTATGCAGTAGGCTTATAAACCTCCATCTTGTGTAGTTGAAAAACAGGATACCTCGACTGGTATCAAAGTATAACAATCGTTAATGCTCTTTAGACCTTTAGTTTATATAGACTCTACTGGTCTGCCCCTAATCTTTCGGTTGCCACTGTCGCTCAGATGGCTCGAGTCCATCATAGACCCGCTTGGTCTTTTAAAACCCTTCGGTTCCCTCTATCCATATCGCAACAGAAAAAAATAATCCTTATTTTGCCCTGGTGGGAAAAATATTCGTTGATTCAAAAATGGCGTTTCCCTGAGTTTCACCCACTTAGATACAGGGACAAACACGTATAGTTTAGTCCGATAGTATATATATTTGTGTGTGTGTGTGTGTGTGTGTGTGTGTGTGTGTGTGTGTGTGTATGTTTGCGTCTATGAGAGGAGAAAGGAGCCACTTTTGAGATTTTGAAGTATTTTTTCTTCTACTTTTTTGTTAAGAATTACTGCTTTGCCGCCTACTTTTCGGCATTTTCCAGCTTGCTAAAGTTTATATCTGTATTAGAAACAGTATTTAGAACACATCTAGAGCCTGTTTACTGCTTTTCCTGTGTTGCACTTAATTTAAAATCATTTTTTTCTCTTAAAACTGCATTTTACCTGACTTTGGCCTAGCACTCAAGTGTGGGATCATTTATTGCACTGTTGTGATTATTTTGCTATTTGTGTATCTCTGCTACCTTTAAACTAAAACAAAAAGAAAAAAAAAATCTTGCTTTTTTCCCACTTTCTGAAATTTAAGAAAGTTCAGTTACAGATTTGCTGTTCTGAACTGTTTGTAAGTTTCTTGGAGGCCAGTGCTTGCTTGGACTAAAGGGAAGTCTCTGTGTTCACCAGTGGCAGTGGTTAACACTGAACAGCCTGCATGTCCCTGTAGGAGTGGTTACTGCCTAGAAGCTGTAGTTTTATTGGCCATTTTGTGTCAGTTCTAAACTCCTTGATCTCTGTCTTAAAACCCAGCAACCCTTTTTTAGCGCGGTCTTGCGCACAGAGCAGCGTCGCTTAAACTATTCCCGGCTCCACAAAGTCTACTCTTCACTTTTTCCCCTTGGAACTGCTCTAAATCTCAAATTAAGCACTCTATTCCCATTCTAAAGCCCTGCATTTGCTCATATAAGTAATATCCTAGGTAAACACAAACTAAAGTACTACATCCTCTTATACTCCTTAAAAGCACTTGCTCCCTTTTGGTTCTTTCTGATCAGTCAGTAAGTAGTTCCCTATATTATTCAGGCACGTCCAAAGGTCAGTTTTGAGTTTACTCTCCAGTCCAGCTGGTGAATCTGGGAATCGAGGCAATGTTACAACTGCCTTATGTATACAGACCACCCTCTCCTCCTCTCAACAAGCTCAAATATATGTGAGAGATGCAACTATATAGCCAAACTGGAGGCTAAGCTCTCTCAACCCAGTACTGGCACAGCCTGTCAGGAGGAGAAGGTAACCACACACACCACAAATCTAGTCTCACATAGACCTATCGCATCAGCAAACCAAACACATAAACGCACAAAAACATACTCGGAGGCTCTAAATAAAAATCTGCCTAAGCAGCAGAGACCTCCAAAGCAGACATCCAAGCAACACCTACCACGAAACAATATCCACGTAGCACATAGCTCACAACCGAACAACACACCGAATACACTTGTAATAGGTGACTCTATTGTCCGACACATTGACGTCCCACTCACCAGGCTGAACAAGGAGAAGGTCACTGTAAGCTGCCTGTCGGGTGCCAGGATCCGCCACATAACACTAGCACTTGGGTCACTCTAAAGCAAGTACAAGTATGACTCCGTCATTGTCCATGCTGGTGTGAATGACCTGAGACGTACCTCCCTGGACTACATGAAAAAAGACGTACAGGAGCTCTTTGATCATGTAGCCCAGGCCAGTATGACCCTGACCTTGAGTAGCATCTTACCCTCACCAAGAATGATGCCACAGTATAAAGACAAAATGATCAATTTTAACAATTGGCTAAAGTATTGGTGTTATTCAAAGGGGATCCAGTGTCTGTCAGCTTGGGATGACATGCTCGACAAGCCACGTTGCTTCGCTAGGGACTGCTTGCACCTGTCACCCCTGGGTTTTCGAATATTGGCTTAAGGCTCTTGCCTCCCCCATAGTGCCTTTTTTAGGCAAGGCTCAAAAGACAAACCCACCCCCATAGACAACACAAAGAAAAAAAAAACTAAGGGTAATGCTGCTCAACGCCAGAAGTGTAAACCTCAAGATGCATGCACTCGAGACTCTCCTCAGTATGGAGAATATCGATATCTGTGCAGTAACAGAAACCTGGTTCAAGGCTCCTGAGAGCACCCCAGCACTACCAGGCTATACTTCATACCATGCTTTCCGGCCCCAAAACTCAGACCGAACCTCAAAAGGAGGGGGAGTATCCATATTTATCAAAGATACCCACACCTCCAGGCTAGTGGCACTGCACAAAGCTTCGGAGACCATCCATGTGCAATTAACAGTGGGCAAAACTGCCTTCCAGTTTGTAGCCTGCTACAGACCACCCTCCCAAACACAGGAACCTCACTTGGCTTTCCTGAGAACACTGGAGAATATGAAGGTCTCTCCAAACACTATTATATTGGGTGACTTCAACTACCCAAACATCGATTGGGAAAACTACTCAAGCCCAAACACCCTCGCCCAACGGTTCCTAGAATTTATAAATTCAAATGCTAGGGAACAACTGGTCACCACTCCCACAAGAGGGGAAAACATACTGTATCTGGTCATCACCAACATGGGGTCTCTATGTTCCACACCAGAGGTATACCCCTTATTGGTAAGATCAGACCATAAACAAATCTCACTGGACATCCATATTCCGTCCCCACCCCTAGCCAGGGAAACCACGGTGAAGAACTTCTCAAAAGCAAACTTCACACTTCTCAAAACTGAGGTGGAATCCTTCAAAGCCCCCGGGCCAGTGGACAGTACGGCCCAAAATGCAGAATCCTTTACAAAAGCATTCTATGGACACCTACAGGAATGCATGGAGCATGCTATCCCAAATAAAACCAAGACTCAGTCCTCCAAAGGCAGGAGACCTGTCTGGTGGACCCCAGCCATAAATAAGCTATACAACAGAAGGAGAAAGCTACTACATGACAGAGCAAAATCCCAAAAAGGGAAGGCGTCACTGATCAGTACTAGCAAGAAACTACGATCCCTCATAAAATCTTTTAAGGCCAGCTTTGAAAGAAATATTGCACAAGACGCTAAAGATAATCACAAGGCCTTCTTTAGTTATGTCAAAAACATAGGAGGCAACTCCCAGATATGCTCTGAGTTAGTGCAAAATGACAAAAAATTCACTGAACCCACAGACATTGCCAACATCCTGACAGAAAGGTTCAGTGCAAACTTCTCCCCCCCCCCCAAAAGAGCAAATGTCTATCACAACAGAGTGTAGACTTCCTGAGATCACAGATGCACAGGTGAGAGCTGCCCTCTCCAAAGCTAAAACACAGCATCAATGGGACCAGATGGTGTCCCGGGCTGCGTCTTACACGAGCTCCAAGAAGAACTAAACCCTCATATAAAGTCACTGTTCAATCTCAGCCTTACTACAGGATATGTTCCCAAGGAATGGTGTACAGCAACAGTGGTCCCACTCCACAAAGGTGGTGCCACAACAGACCCTGGAAACTATAGCCCTATAAGCCTGACTAGCCTGGTCTGCAAAGCTATGGAACGTATCATCATGGAAATCATAAACAAAGACATTGGGAACCTCCAGACACTGGATCCTACCCAATTCGGCTTCGTTAAGGGCAGATTTTGCATCTTGAACCTGGTTGACTTCTTTGAAACAGTTACCAAAGCCATAGATGAAGGGAAGGTAGTCCACACAGCCTACCTGGACCTCGCAAAGGCCTTTGACACAATACCCCACTCGGGCATCATAAATAAGCTCACCAGCTTTAATATCAACCCCTATGTCACAAGAATGGTTGCAAACTGGCTCAGGGATAGAACCCACATGGTCAGAATAGCAGGTGCCATGTCAGACTCTAAACCAGTTACAAGTGGTGTCCCACAAGGCTCAGTCCTGGGACCTCTCTTGTTCGATATATATTTCTCCGAGGTACAGGCTAACACGGGTGGACTATGGCTGACCAAGTTCGCAGATGACTGCAAACTGGGTGCTATAATCGACTCTCCGACTGACACAAGCATCCTCCAAAAGGGTCTCTCAGAGATGGATAACTGGTGCCAGAGCCATGGCCTAAAGCTAAATGCCAAAAAGTGCATAGTCATCCCCTTTGGAAAAAACAAAGTGCCCACAAATTACCACATAGGTGGTAATCCATTAAGTACAGAAGAAGTAATTGGGGACTTGGGGACCCAAGTAGATAGCAATCTCTCCTTTGACAATCACATTGCCAAAACGTTTAGAAAGACCTTCTATATAGCCCACCTTATCATGAAAGGGTTCACATCTAGATCAAGAGAGGTCATTGTGCCCCTGTACTCATCACTTATCAGGCCCACAATTGAGTACAATGCCCCGTTTGGGATGTAACTTACCCGACACCTTCAGCAACTGGAAAGACCCCAAAAGTATCTCACCAAGAGGATCAAGGGGCTCAAACAGATGCCCTATGCAGTTCGGCTAAAGAAACTCCAGCTCTACTCTGTTGCGTACCGCCTACTCAGTGGCGCTCTGTGTCTGACGTATAAAGCCATGTCCAGCCCAGAATTAATGGACATGCTTCACCTCAGGAAGTCTAAATCCCTTAGAGCTACACGCTCCAGGGACCTGAACCTCAGCACAGAAATAAGTAGGACATGCTAGAGGGGCAGATTCATATCCCAGAGGCTCCCCTCACTCTGGAACAAAATCCCAATCCATGTCAGGCAGAACCCCTCACTGAACCCTCTTCAAGAGAAATCTTGACAAATGGATGGGAGATCATAAGTTTACCCTGGGATCTCTTCTGTGTTGCTGCTTGACAGAGGTACAGTAAACGAACCTTAAAAGGGCTACCTTCTGTGACCTACTATACAGAGGCACAGTCAACTAATCCAAACATACTCTGGCTAGGCTTATAAATGCCGTAGGGCAGATAACCTAGTATCAACCTATGAACCTATATAGTATATAAAATGTGTGTATGTATCTATATATATATATATATATATATATATATATATATATATATATATATATATATATATATAAAATGTGTGTGTATGTGTATATATATATATATATATATATATATATATATATATATATATATACATTTTGTTGACCGGGCTAGTCTAACTGGATACATGTCCATTTTCAGTAGAGGCCCGGGGAGAAAAGCTCCAAGAAGGGCATTAATTATACAATTATAGAAAACAAAGCTTCAAGAAGGGCATTAATTATACAATTATAGAAAACAAAGCGATAGAAAACAAAGCAATATCAAACTATAAGCAAATGCAGGTAAAACATTATTAAGATAATTGCAAATGAATGTTAAGCAAATATAAAAGTAATTTTTTTTTTTTTTTTTTTTTTTTTTTTTTTGTTGTGTAAATCATAGTACAGCGAGAGAGGCCATGGAAAGAGTGGCAATATGGTACCCTGAAGGTACCATAAAAGGGGTTAGCAGGAATGTTAAAGGTGGGGAGATCAGTCGGGGCAGAGCCAGTGAGTTTTAAAATGCTGTTTGAGGTGTTTTTTAAAAAGATATGTGGAAGAGATAGTAGAAAGCTCACTTGGCAGGTGGTTCCAGGCCTTTCCAACTGTATTAGTAAAAAGAGAGTCTCCAGCTTTGTTTTTAGATTTAATAGTGGAAACTAGAAGTTTATTAGCTGAGTGAAGAGTGGTAAGGTTTTTGTAAGGGGTAGTAAGATTAGTGAGGATTGGGATATTATTAGGGTGGAAGAGTATCTTTTGGGTTATACTAAAAGGGTTGCCAGTAGCAAATCTGGCTATGTTGTTGTAGCTATTTGCAAGTTTGTTAAGGTTGCTTTTGGAAAGGTTAGTGTAAATAGCAGAAGCATACAGTAGGGTAGAGATCAGATGAGTTTGGGCTATCGTGGTTCTGGCTATAGTTGTAAGGAAGGGTTTGATTCTATACAGTGAACCTAGTTTTTTGTTAACAGATTTTACAGTATAGTTGATGTGGTCATCATAACTAAGGTTGTTATCAATAGTTATGCCCAAGAGACGGGTTGTGGTATCAGGGTTTATGCTGGTTCCATTGTTTGAGGTTATAGTGAAGTGAAATTGTGGTGATTTTCGAGTGGGAGTAAAGAGTAATAATTTTGTTTTTTTTTTGCATTTAGGAGGAGGCAGTGTTGCATGAACCAATTTTCAACGGTGTTAAATACAGACTGGGTAAGGGTGTGGAGTGTGGTTGGGGAATTGGCGGAGCAGATTAAAGTAGAGTCGTCAGCATACTGAATGCAGGTGGCTTGAGGAATTGTAGTGTTTAGGTCGTTGATAAACATTGAGAAGAGAAGAGGGCCTAGTATGGAACCTTGAGGTACTCCTAGGTTTACGGGGAGGGGAGTAGACAGCATATTGTCCCAGAGGACTGCTTGATGACGGTTTTCTAGGTAGGATTTAAACCAGAGTAGTGCCTTGTGTGTCTAGTGAGTGGGCTTTTAGTACCTCTAAAAGCAGATTATGGTTGACCATATCGAAGGCTTTTGAAAGGTCAATAAACAAAGCTGAGGAAAGGGTGTTATAGGTTCATAGGTTCATACTTGGCTATCTGCCCTAGGGCATTTATAAGCCTAGCCAGAGTGTGTGTGGCTTTCACCACCCCTTAGGATGAGAATACTATACCCATTAGTTTGCTGTGCCTCTGTCCAGCAGTGATACAGAGATGATTCCCGGGGTAAACCTATGATCTCCCATCCACTCGTCAAGATTTCTCTTGAACAGAGTCAGTGAGGGGCTCTGCCTCACATGGACTGGGATTCTGTTCCATAGTGTAGGGAGTCTCTGGGTGATGAATCTGTCCCTCCAGCACGTCCTATTTATATCCGTGTTGAGGTTTAAGTCTCTTGCTCTCGTGGCTCTGGTGGATTTGGATTTTTGAGGTGGAGCATGTCCATTAATTCCGGGTTGGACATGGCCTTGTATGTCAGGCACAGATCACCTCTGAGCAGACGGTATGCGACTGAATAGAGCTGGAGTTTCTTCAGTCGGGCATCGTATGACATATGTTTGAGCCCCTTTATCCTTTTGGTGAGGAACTTTTGGGGTCTTTCCAACTGCTGCAGGTGTCGGGTAAGGTACATTCTGAATGGGGCGTTGTACTCAATCATTGGTCTGATAAGTGAAGAGTACAGGGGTACAATGACCTCTCCTGATCTGGATGTGAATCCCTTCATGATCAGGTGGGCAATGTAGAAGGTCTTCCTAACCACTTTGGCAATGTGAGTGTCAAAAGAGAGGTTACTGTCAACTTGGGTCCCCAGGCCCCTGATAACTTCTTCCGTGTTTAATGGATTAGCACTTGTGGTAATTAGGGGTTACCTTGTTTTTCCCAAAGGGTATGACTATACATTTTTTGGCATTTAGCTTAAGGCCATGGCTCTGGCACCAGTTATCCATTTCTATGAGACCTTTCTGGAGGATGTCTGTGTCTGATGGAGTGTCAATTATGGTGCCCAGTTTGCAGTCATCTGCAAATTTTGTCAGCCACAATCCCCCTATGTTTGCCTGCACTTCAGAAAATTAAATGCCGAACAAGAGGGGGCCCAGGACTGAGCCCTGTGGGACACCGCGTGACCGGCTTAGAGTCTGACATGGCACCAGCAACTCTAACCCTGTGTGTTCTGTCCTTGAGCCAGTTTGCAACCCATCTTGTGACATATGGGTTTACATCTAAGCTGGTGAGCTTTTCTATGATGCCCGAGTGGGGTATTGTGTCGAACGCTTTTGCTAGGTCAAGGTAGGCTGTGTGAACTGCCTTACCCTCATCAATGGCCTTAGTGACTGTTTCGAAAAAGTCGACCAAGTTCAAGAGGCAGGATCTGCCCTTGACAAAGCCAAATTGGGTAGGATCCAGTGTCTGTAGGTCCCCATTGTCTTTATTTATGAGTTCCATTATGATCCTCTCCATAGCTTTGCAGACAAGGCTCGTCAAGCTTATGGGGCAGTAATTTCCAGGGTCCATAGAAGCACCGCCTTTGTGGAGTGGGACCACAGTTGTCGTACGCCATTCTTTGGGTACGTATTCTGTAGTAAGGCTAAGATTAAACAGCAGCCTTATGTGTGGGTTTAGTTCCTCATTGAGTTCGTGTAGCACACAGCCGGGGACACCGTCCGGTCCCATTGATGCTGT
Source organism: Protopterus annectens (assembly GCF_019279795.1). Lineage (NCBI taxonomy): Eukaryota > Metazoa > Chordata > Ceratodontiformes > Protopteridae > Protopterus > Protopterus annectens. Next base: position 402,607,989 of record NC_056751.1, on the reverse strand, counting down.
GTTTTTTGCTTTAGAGAGAGCAGCTCTCACCTGGGCATCTGAGATGTTTGGGAGGCTAGACTCTGGTGGGATAGATATTTCTCCTTTTGGGGGAGGGAGGGAGAAATTTGCACTGAACCTGTCTGCCAGTATGTTGGCAATGTCTGTGGGTTCAGTGATTTTTTTATCATTTTGGACTAATTCTGAGCATATCTGGGAGTTTCCACCCAGGTTTCTAACATAGCTAAAGAAGGCTTTATGATTGTCTTTTGTGTCATTAGCGATTTTTCTCTCAAAGTTGGCCTTGGATGATTTTATGAGTGATCGTAGTTTTTTGCTAGTATTGATCAGAGATGCCTTCCAATTTAGGGATTTTGCTCTGTCATGTAGTAGCTTTCTCCTCTTTTTGTAGAGTTTGTTTATGGCTGGAGTCCACCAGACCGGGCGCCTGCCTTTGGTGGAAAGGGTCTTGATTTTATTAGGGATTGCTTGATCCATACATTCCTGGAGGTGCTCGTAGAAGGCATTTGTAAGGGTTTCAGCAGCGTGGGTTGTGGTTTCCACTGGCTCGGGGGCCTTAAAGGATACCACTCCAGTCTTAAGAAGTGTGAAGTTTGCTTTTGAGAAGTTCTTCACTGTGGTCTTTTTTGCTGGGGGTGGGGGCGGGATGTGGATCTCCAGTGAGATTAATTTATGGTCTGATCTCACCAATGAGGGATATACTTCGGTGTGGAGCATTTTGTCCCCATGTTTGTGATGATCAGGTCTAGTATATTTTCTCCTCTTGTGGGAATGGTGACTAGTTGTTCCATAGCATTTAAGTTTATGAACTCAAGGAACCTTTGGGCTAGGGTGTTGGGGCTTGAGTAATGTTCCCAGTCTATGTTTGGGTAGTTGAAGTCACCCAATATGATGGTGTTTGGAGAGACATTCATACTCTCCAGTGTCTTCAGGAAGGCTGTGTGGGTTTCCTGAGTTTGAGAAGGTGGTCTGTAGCATGTTACAAACTGTAGGGCAGTTTTACCTATGGTTAATTGCACCTGGATGGTCTCCGATGCTTAGATGCGTTGCCACTAACCTGGAGGTGTGGGTATCCTTTATGAATATGGATACTCCCCTCCTTTTGTGGTTCGGTCCGGATTTTGGGTCCGAACGCATGATATGAGGTATAACCTGATAGTGCTGGGGTGCTCTCAGGAGCCTTGAACCAGGTTTCAGTCACAGCACAGA